>NC_141162.1:23355912-23655912 GCF_053477565.2 Lygodium microphyllum | reverse complement strand
AAAACATCATTTTCCCTTGATTTTCCATATTTTACGTGTTTTAGTGTATTATTTTGAGTCACAAGATGCATGTTTTTCTGATTTTCTGATTATGATCAACAAGTACTCATGGAAAACAGCAATATAAACAATTTTTAACCCATATGAACAGCATTTTATCAATCAAAAGCCATGAAATCTCAAATTTTCTTTGAAAAAATTGAATTACCACTTATTTGCGTGTTTCGGGTTTCATGTCCATGGCTGCAAATCTGAAAATCAGCAGCACTTCATGCTCATGACGATTACAAGTCACCATTTCCAGCCCGTGGAGCAATCCGATCGATGCCGGACAAGCCTCCACCATTCTTTCTTCTTCCTTCCTCTTCCCACATGAACTCCCTCTTAGAGGAGAGAGAGGGAGGAGAGAGAAAGACTGATTTTCTCTCTCCCTCTACAAGCTGCCATTCCTCGTGTAGACCGGAGCGATACGGAGCGGAGACCGAGTGTAGTGGCCTGGAGGAGTTGGTTTCATGGCTTCCTTACAAGCCTCCATGTCGATTTGTGGGGGGGGGGGGGGGGGCGTTTTTTTCGGCGCCTCCTAATCAGCCGCCGTCCCCCCTCAATCACGATTTTTAGAAGGGGGGTGCCCCTTCACAAAGGCACCCCTTCACTTCTCATTTTTTTGGGCACCTCCCAATTTTTGTTGGCCTTTTCCCCGCCTCTCGCGCATACGGTGTCCAAATCGCGATCTGAAAATTTCTGTGAGCTCGTCTCAGCATCCCGCACTGACTAATAGCTCCATTGACCCACGCAGGCGCATGGAAAAATTACTTAAATTCCGTAAGTGTTGCCCGGGTGTCCTTAGAGCACTTTGATGCTTAAAATCGTCCTAGGTCGAGCCACTGCCTTTGACGTTGAATATTTTTCCCTTGATATTCATAATTTTTAGCTATTTTTAAGCACTTTCCGGCACCAAAATTCCGCTCTCAAACCCACTGGTCGAGATTGTTAGGTTCAATGTCATGTTGGCTAATGGAATGAAGGTGAAACTGTTTGGAGTGTTGAAAAATTGGCCAGTGAAGATTGCATGAATCCAATTCTCGGTTGACTTCACAGTGATGAAGGGAGTGGACTACGACATCCTACTAGGTGGACCCTGAATGCGCAATGCAAGAGTCATAGAAGACTGAGGCAATAGTATTATCTTCTTAGGCAATCAAACAGAGGCTGTAAGAGTAGAGATGGACACTTGGAAGACTATGCTAGTTGACCTAGACGCCATCTCCACCATGCTAAAGGGCGACAGGAAGCAAACTAGGGGATCCTATGGGGCCCTTACCAAGTATATCCCGTGCCCTGAGGACGAGTGATATTTGATGCATGTTCTTGCTACCAGCGACCTACTGTTCTTAAACACTGAGGAGTACAAACAAGCCATCAAGGTAACTGGCAAGATTAAGAACAAACTTTTAGTGCCAGTCTGCATACCGGGAGCCTACGTGGAAGACCTAGTCTTGTTGCATTCCAAGTCCCGAACAATAGACAAGAGCTCCTGGAGATCCTAGGGTACTTGACCAACAAGTTGGTTGGAAATCCAGCAACAAATCTTAAGCCACTCCAAGTCCTCTTAGATGAGCTTGAATGGCGATGGTCCAAAGTGCATGATTTAAACTTGAGATACAATTGGGTTGTAATCCTCGACCAGCAAAAAGACATATGTTACAACCTGGAAAATGATGAGCAATTGGACAAAGACAACTCTAACGATGAATATGAGGATTGTTGTTCCTTCAGTGATGAGAGCGAAAGGGAAATCGATACCCTAGAGTATGACACTGGGGGACGTATAATCGAACAAATACAAGTAGATGCGAGACCACGCAAGTAGAGTGCACTTAGAGTAGAGAAAGGAGTCAGACACAAGGATTGTGATGAGCACACGGGTGCGATCGACTATGAGTAGGTAGGCCTAGCCCAACCAAGTGACTCACCACTGCTGCGAACAGACTCACCTTCTAAGCTATGACCACTAGGAGAGAGCCCCTCATCTAGCAAAGATAGAGGGTTCGATTTTAAATAAAAAATTAGCTCAGATAGTGACCGTAAAATACCTCGACCTCCCAATACTAGATGCATAAAGGGGACCTACCTTTCCACCTACAATGTCGACGGTTAAGGAACAAATGACGGATGCTGAGCAAAGAAATGCAGACAGAAGAACAACGAAAACCACAAGACCTGCCAAAACGATTCACAAAGTTCAAAAAGGGAGATAGGGTGGTGATCTTGCTGGGAGCCCAACGACAAGGGCAAGCAAGACCAATCAAGGGACCTGCCAAGGTCAAGGAGGTCAATTTAGCTAGGGAGGGGAGACCCCACGACCTGTCTTTATAGCCGATGACTTGGCTGAGTAAGATGCATCAAGTCTCATTACTCTCTTGCGAGAGTATGTAGACGTCTTTGCTTGGTCCCTAGAAGAGCTCAAATGGGTAGACCGAGTGTGGTGACTCACAACATACCCATGACACCTGATGCAACAACGGTCAAGCAATGACCATATCCCATGAATCCAAAGCATGCACATGCTGTCAAGGAAGAAATCAACAAGCTAATGAGAGTAGGATTCATCTATAAAATTGAACACACGGACTAGATTTCCCCCATAGTCATTGTATTAAAGAAGAATGGAAAGATTAGAGTGTGTGTCAATTACAAGAAGGTAAATGTAGCTACAAAGAGAGGTAACTACCCGCTGCCCTACACTGAGCATATGCTCGAGAGAGTAGTTGGCAAAGAGGCCTATAGTTTTCTAGACGGCTTCTCTGGACACAATTAGGTGCAAGTACACCCTAACAATAGGTATAAAACCTCATTTGCCACTGAATGGGGAGTCTTTGCCTACATACTCATGCCCTTTGGATTGACTAATGCACTAGCCACTTTCCAACGATTGATGTGCACAATATTCAAAGATATGCTGATGAAGGAGTTAGAGGTCTTCATGGACAACTTGTGTGTTCACTCTACTTAGCGAGAGCACTTAGACAGACTCCAAGAGGTCTTTGAACAATGTCGACTATATTGTCTCTCATTAAACCCCTTGAAGTGTCAGTTTTGGGTGAAGTATGGATGTATCCTAGGGCACATGGTATCGAAGAATGGCATTGCCACAGATTTCTTGAAGATCAAGGTCATTGTCGATCTTGCAACCCCAACCGATTACAAGGGTGTCAGCAAACCAAGGCACTCACTTCATCAATGAAGTGATAGCTCACCTCTCATCCATCGAAAATCCTTGCCTTATTACCCTCAGGCAAACGGTCAAGCTGAATTAACAAATAAAATCCTAGTATACATCCTAACCAGAGTCATCTTTGGCAAGTGATTGGGATAACAAGCTGATGGCGGCCTTGTGGGCCTACCGCACGGCTTACAAGACACGCAGACCCCCTTTAGATTGACATATGGTATAGAGGCAATCCTTCCCTAGTATACATCCTGACCAGAGTCATCTTTGGCAAGTGATTGGGATAACAAGCTGATGGCGGCCTTGTGGGCCTACCACACGGCTTACAAGACACGTAGACCCCCTTTAGATTGACATATGGTACAGAGGCAATCCTTCCCTTGGAATTCTTCATACCAAGCCTCAAGATAGCCCTTCAAAAAAGATGGTATGGGAAGGGGGCATGGATGGAATGATTGATTGAACTTGAACGCTTAAAAACCCAGCTTCTAGCCACCCATGCACTCATATGCAAGAATGCAAGACACAAAAGCTAGTTTGACAAGCATGTCAAGCAGTGCAGCTTCAAATAGGGTGACTTAGTACTATTGTACTCAATCAAAGGACATTCTATGTGTTTCCCAACACTAAAGATGCAGGCACAAAGTCACTGTTAGGAAAAACCTTTAAAAAGAAAACTCGTTGCAATGTCGACTATGAGTCGCACCGCATCCATTTAGCTATGGGTAATGCCCGCATAGTCGCAACTTTCAGCAAGGGTGGCACGACTCTTTCCAAGTCCACAAAGCCACTAGTAGAGAAACCCACCGTCAAGACTAAGGAGGGGCATCGTGACTTGTCACAACCTACCAAGCCTCGACACCATCAACCCATTAGAACCAACATTGAAGCCCATGAACCCCAGTTTAAAATGGGTACCTAAGAAAAGAGCGCTACCTAGGAATAGAAACCCACGACCTCACAAGGCTAATGATCCACACCTAAAACCTGGGAAGCCAAGACGAAACTATAAACATCGACATACGATCAAGCCGAGAGGGGTCCCCAAGGCCTTATTGCAAGCGCAAGGCTACTATGCGGGTAACACCTAGATTTGGCTGCCTAAAGCCAAAATAACCAACAACCCTACTCAAACGCTACCCTCAAGCTTGACCACAGGAAACATTATTCCAAAGACACTCAAACCATAAGAAAATCAGGCCGCTAAGTCCATAGAACCTCCAAAGCCTAGCTCAGCAAGGCCTGAACCAATCCATTGCCCAAAACTACAGCCTGCTCTACCAACAAACCGCTCAAATCTACCCCTGTTGGTGCCCCTCAAACCTCAAAACATGTCTAGTAGCACCACAACCACAACTACAACCCAATCCATCGAAGATGAGGCCAAGCTACAACCTAAGTAGAAAACCATGTTGCAACCATTAGCTGCTGAACTCTCTAGTTCTGCCAAGCCTCAACCACCCACCGGGCTTAGGACCTCTTATGAGTGGCAATCAATTCTAACCTTGGCCCAGATTTAGCTGAAAATACTGGGGACAACTTGGTTGCTTGCCTTCGATTGCTTGGATGCTACTTTCATGACATTGGCTAAAAGCTACGATTGACTAGACTTAGGCCTCTTGGAAGAACCCATAGCGACGGAAGTATGAACACTCCCTTGCTCTTGGGAGGAGTCGGAATTTGTATTTGTTAAAGCTTTCGAAGTAGCTGAGGAGTTAATTGCAGCCGAGCTATCTAAGGAACAATCAATCAAACAGTGTCTCATTATGTCATATAGCAAACACATGATCATGACCACAAACCAGAAAATCAAGAAGTTACAACATCTTGCTGAAAACAACTCCTCCTTCTTAAGGACATGCTATGCTCTATGCTTGCAATGGGAGCTAGAGAGATGCCAAGTAATGACCAGCGCTGAATAATGACACACAATTAAGGCATCTGAATATGACCCAACCTATGTCGCTCCAACTTCCTATAGGGTGTTGACTACCATTCGTAACCGACCCTTGGAAGAACACATTAAGTGATGCGCAATCAAGGCATCTGAATATGACCCAACCTATGTCTCTCCAACTTCCTATAAGGTGTTGACTACCATTCGTAATTGATCCCTAGAAGAACACATTAAGGGATATCTTTATTTAGATCGCATCCGCACGAAGGAAGGAGTTGCATGTTGCTAGCCGAGTGGACTCTGGTGATTTCTTGCTTGATGTCCTCACTTACATTACGCATGTAGGCATACACCCTTTAGACATGGATAGCTATGCTACTTTAGAATATAGCCCTAATTTCTATGCTTGGCTCATGCAATAGTGAAACACTAAGATTATGTGTTGCATGCCCTTCATCCAAACATTTAATCTAAGGAAGGATTCTTCTCAATTCAAAAAAAAGGGGGGTATGGTGAATCCAACCAAACACATAAGGAGAATAGTAAAGGAAAAGCACACATGGGGGACCTCAATGGTAGGACGAAGTAACTTGTGATTGAGAAATTGACAATAAAATTTGAAAGCAATAGACTTGGACTACTTGGAGGAAAAAGTCTAATTCTGTACTAAAAACAATTTAATCTACCAAGTATGAAGTCTTTTCTTTTAGCAAGTGACTATTTGAAAAAGCACTAATGGCAAACCATGGCTTATGATAGGAGCTAAAGATGGCGCAGCAAGATTGAGCCCATCACCTACCCTTCACAAAAGAGGAAAGAGCCAAGTATGACCTCTCCCTTGAGAATCGGCATACAACTAGCTCAGGTTTAGGGGCATCCACAACATCTAAGGGGTAGTGACCAATGAGAAAGCCATCAAGAGGATCGTGGATCAATGCAACCTCGCCACGTATATCGAAAAGTTTGACCACACTAAGTGTGTGGAACTCTTGAGGATGTATGACCCCAATAAGGAGTGTGGGATGGTGTCCTTGGCAAGCAAAGAAGGAATCAAGCAGCTGCAGGTCTTGCTCAAGCAAGGCCTTAGTGGAGAAGGCATTGGGGTTGGAACCGAAGGTGGAGAAGAGGCATAAAATAGATGTCTATGCCATGCTGGGGATAAGGAAGAAAAGTGTCTTAACGAATGATGGCATAAGTATCCAAGACATTCCCAATGCAGAGGTTAGGCTACAAGCCAAGGTGATCCATGGCCTCTTCTCCATCCTAAGATACAATTCACTCATGCATAGGATCAGCGTGTCTGTGCTAGAGAGTGTGGTGGCTCATTCATTGCATGAAGTGGATTGGAATGGCTATGTTAGGAAAACCATAGATCAATCAGCCAAGACACTAGATCTTGGAAGCTGACCAGCGGATGGAGAATCCCTAGCATCAAAGGGAACTGATAGGAAGAAGCCCTCATCCAAGGCCTATGGAGGAGTCTTGACTACCCTTATCCGAGAGGTGATAAAAGAGGCACAAGAGGGAGAAGAGGGATCATACAAAATTCCTGAGAGGTCACCTCCTCATCATGACAAAGAACAATCAAGTGACAGGATGGTGAGTGAAGAAGAGGGAGAGTAAGAAACTCAATCCAGTAAGAGGAAAATGAAGACGCCTAAAAAGAAGTTGACAGAGAAGAAGCAGGAGGAAGAGAGGAAGGGAAAGGAGGAAGCAGACCTCCTAAAAGCCAAGGCTATGTCAAAAAGAGCCGAGGAAGAGAGGAGGAGAAAAGCCACCGAATAGGAGGAGTTGAGAAGAAAAGAAGAGGAGGACCTGGCACAAGCTATGCACATGTCCATAGAGCAGCAGTGCAGGCAGGATGAACTAGCAGCAATAAGCCGGCCAAGGCAGGATGCTGAGAACCAATGGCCAAGCTTCATAAGACTTACCTCCACCCGTCCTAGAAGGAACACCAACTTGCCAAATACCCCAACCATTGCAGAAATGCCAGGCACTCGATGCCAGCAACCTCATGGCGTGGGTGCAGTTTTTGACCGATAAGGCACATATCCCAATGCCCACCTCTAGTGCAGGAACACCAACGACAAGAGTAAAAAGACTGACAGCTGCGAATGCCAAATTTCAACAAGGGCCCAAGTGACCAAGAATAGGTACTACTACCACAGAGCCATAGCCCGCTGCAGGACGAGCATGTCAAGGATCTTTATGCTCAATTGGAAAGGGCAAAGGAGGAGAAGAAAGCAGTAGTGGTGAAGCTAGAAATGGAAAGGGAAATGGAAAATGCCTCCCAACTAGAAAAGACCTACCAAGTTGCCTTGCAACAAAAAGAAATCCATGCACTGAAAGCAGAGCTAAGGGCCAATGAAGACGACAAAGAACAGTGGTGAAAAAGACTAGAGAAAGAGAACCAAGAGCTAGTCGCAATGCAAAAAGGGAATACAAACTCCTAGTTCTACAGCAAGCAGAGCTCAAAGCACATGTGAGAAAACTTCAAGAGGGCATGGAAGAGCTTGCTGTGCTGGAAGCAGAGAGAGGGCATGGAAGAGCTTGCTGGAAGTAGAGAGAGCACAAGAGTAGGAAGAACAAAAAAAAATAGGAAAGAAGTAGAACATGGAATACAAAGACAAAGGGAAGAATGAGCAACACTAGAAAAGGATATCGAGTGCCTAACAAAAGGGAAAGATGACCTTGTACAAAAATGGAAAAGGCAGGAGCTGGTGATAGTGGACCTGTCATAAAGGAAAATCAAGGGCTTGGAAGAGATGAAAAAGAAGGCAAGGGAATGGGAAGCCAAGAGCAAGAAGCAAGTGAAGGACATAGCAAGCCGCTTGGACCTTGAATAGGAAAGCTGAATACTAGCAGAAAGCAGGGCATGCACCGCTCATGCTTGTCTCAAAGTCCAACAACATGCCTTCCTCACAGCATGATCTTAGACATCACACTCTGTGAGGACGAGGAGGCAATTGATGTGTTTAAAAGGAAATTAGAAATAGACCACGAGGTGATCAAACAAGGGTTGTGGTCCTAGGTCCAAGGTACAAGTTTCAACCCGATCGATCAAGATCACCGAGAGAATCTGTTAGGGGAAAGCTTGATGCCGGAGGAGGTTGACGCATTGGAACTCCAAGAAGAACAACTGCAGGAGGTAGGAGTTGGGTCAAGCCATGAAGGAGCACAACAAGACGAGGAGTGGATCCCACTGTTGAGATATCGAGCTCCACTCGTGATA
The DNA here is from genome assembly GCF_053477565.2 of Lygodium microphyllum. Lineage (NCBI taxonomy): Eukaryota > Viridiplantae > Streptophyta > Polypodiopsida > Schizaeales > Lygodiaceae > Lygodium > Lygodium microphyllum. The sequence goes on along the minus strand of NC_141162.1, from coordinate 23,647,554 downwards.
CGCCAGGGTGACCGTTGTGTATTTATGTCGCCGACTTGTCAGTTGCAGATGCGGTTGGTACACCGCCCATGAATAATAGCTACATGATAGCTATCCTTATCTACTCTAGTTCGTGGCTCAGTTAGTATGCCACCTTAGTTAGTTGAGTTTGGTTTGAGACCCATATATAGGGTTCTTCTATTTCTTTGTACTTGAGTTCTTTTGGCTTACACAACTAAAAAGAGGAAAATTGTTTTCAGCCTCCACCCTTGTGTGTATTCCCCTATTGTGCAAGCAAGAAAGCTTCAAGTGAGACTCCTTCCTTCTCTCCCACATTCTTGACATGGTATCAGAGCCTTGTTCATGGTAAGGAGCTCAAGAAAGCAAGCCAAGCTCGCGGTGGTCTGGTAAGAGGAGCAATGTTGCTTTCATTTTCTGTTTTGGGAGCAGATCTCTGCAGGTAGCACAGCTGGAAATTGCAAGAGTGCATTGTCTCAGGTTGAGACGCCCTTCGCGGTGAAGCAAGAGGGCAGTATATGCTGCGGGCAAGGGCTTTAGCCCTTGGCGACCTTGTTTTTTTGATTTGAGGCCATTTCGGGGCCTGTTTTGCAGATGGAAGTTTTCTGCACGCACTCAAGAAAAGGCTCAGTTTTATGCTGTGCAGCCACTGTTCTACAGGTCGGTGAAAAGTTACTGTGAAAATTGCATCGTATGCTTGTGCGCAGAGACATTGGGAGTTTCAGAATTATCCTTGGTTCCTGTTTATGCAAAATCGTCACTAGGAAGTGACTGTGTGGTCAAATACCACTTTCGCCAGTTTTGCAGATTTGCCCTTGTCAGGGTGAAGCTGAGTTTTTGTAGTGACAGAATTTTTTGCAGTGTTCTGTAATGGCGTCTGACTCTCTTTCACAGATTGTAACTGAAAAGCTTGACAAGAACAACTTCCAGGCATGGAAGTTTAGAATGACGAATTTCCTTATGGGAAAAGGATATTGGGAATTTGTTGCAGGAAATGAAGAAGAACCAGTTCTTCCTGATGTTCCCAATCAACAGCAAATGCAGGCATTCAAAGCATGGCATGAGAGAGCCAGGAAAGTTATGTACTGGCTGTCAATCAGCATTTCAGACTCTATGATTGTGCATATTCAGGATGCAAGTACGCCAAAGGAGGCATGGGATACTCTGTCAAAGATGTATAGCACAAATACGCAAGCCAGGAAAATGCAGCTCAAGCAAGAGTTGCATAATGTGCAAAGAGAAAATATGAGCATCAACGACTACCACATGAAGGTGAAGAAGATTGCAAATGCACTTGCTTCCATTGGGTCACCAGTGGAAGATGATGATTTAGTTTCTGTGACCTTGAATGGTCTAGGAAAGGATTATGCACAGTTTCGGACATCCATTTCAGTTCGTGAAAGATTTCCTGATTTTGAGGAGTTGATTGCTCTTCTAATTTCTGAGGAACAGAGAAATGGTGGTGCATCTTCTTCAGGAGGAACTTCAAAAGAAGCTGTCTTCTACTCAAATGCTGGAAGAGGTAGAGGCAGAGGTAGAGGAGGCCGATTTGGAGGCCGTGGTAGAAATCAGAATATGCATCAAACTCAAGAAAACTAGTCCTATGGAGGAGGACGTGGTAACTCTAGAGGCAGGGGGAGCCAAAGAGGTCGTGGTGGATGGCAAAGAGGTCAAAATGCAAACAGTAATGTTGAATGCTACTACTGTGGTAAAATGGGTCATATGGCTAAAGACTGCTATAAAAAGCAGAATGACATCATGAATGGAAAACTGCAACAAGGGAATTATGCATCTTCTAACAGACAGGGTGATGACAGAAATGAACATTTGTTCATGGTGCAGCACATGAACAATTCTGTGACAAGTGCAGAAGAAAGCAATGATGTATGGTATGTTGACTCAGATGCATCAAACCACATGACAGGTCATGCAGAATGGATGGAGGATGCAAGGAAAATGGAAAAACCAGGATTTGTGGAGACTGGTGATGATACTGCACATCCTATTGTGCAGATTGGAAAAATTCCCTTGTCTATGCAGGATGGGAAAAAGAAATACATGTCCGATGTATTTCATGTCCCGAATATCACTAAGAATCTGGTTTCTGTCGGTCAAATGGTTGAGCAGGGCTTGCAGGTCAGATTTAATCCTCATGGATGCTTTGTTGAGGATATGAAAAATAAAGGTCGCTTGATAGCAAAAGGAAAGAAGAAGGGCAGAATGTTTACGTTGGATGCAAACATGTCTGAATTGAGTGCAGCAATGTTTGCACATGGGACTGGTGTAGTTGCAGATATTGATATCTGGCATAAACGCATTGGTCATGTTAATGTACAGCGACTTAAATCAATGCAGGCCCAAAATATTGTTGCAGGATTGCCAAAATTCAAGGTTGCAGAAATGCATAAGGTATGTGAAGCCTATCAGTTTGGAAAACAGGCAAGGAAACCATTTCCTAGACATGTTCAAGAGAGTGAGAAGCCATTGGAATTAATCCACTCTGATGTGTGGACTACTAAAGCTGCATCTCTTGGAGGCTGTCATTATTTTGTCACTTTTATTGATGACTATAGCAGAAAAGTTTGGGTGTATTTTATGAAAAAGAAAAGTGAAGTTTTTGGGCATTTCAAAACCCTTAAAGCTATGGCTGAAAAAGAAACAGGTCTGCAAATAAAATGCCTAAGGTCAGATGGAGGGGGAGAGTACCTCTCAAATGAGTTTGCAAAGTTCTTGCAGGAGCATGGCATAAAGCAGCAATATTCATGCAGTTATACCCCACAACAAAATGGAATTGCAGAAAGGAAAAACAGGCATATTGGAGTGGTATCTCGTGCCATGCTCAATGAAAAAGACTTGCCAGATTTTTATTGGGCTGAAGCAGTTGCTACAGCAGTCTACATAATGAACAGGACTCCCACTGCAGCAATACATGGAATGACTCCAGAGGAGAGGTATACTGGTAGGAAACCAGATATTTCTCATTTGAAAATTTTTTGTTGCATTGCCTATGTACATGTGCCAGATGAGCTGAGATCCAAGTTGGATCCAAAAGCTGAGAAGTGCATCTTTATTGGTTACTCTCTGCAGCAAAAAGGGTATAGATGCTATAACCCTTCTACTCGTAAGTTTACAGTGAGTAGAGATGTTGTTTTTGATGAGATGAGTAGCTGGTATAAACCAGTAAATGTGATTGATGATGTAGATGCACAAAATGGTAATGCTGCACAGAATTCACAGCAGCAGTCACAAAATATTAGTGGACCTGGAGCGTCCTCTAGCAGTGGTTCACATTCTTCACCATGGACAGGCAGATTGAGATCAGGAGAATCTTCTCAAAGCAATGTAGATAGTGGTATGCAGGTATCACGAAAAGGAAAAGAGAAGGTTAATCAGCCCATGTTTGATGTGAATGCAGGTCACTCTTATGTGGATGGTGAATCCAGTGGCTCAGAGCAGAGCATTGATGATGAGTTGGGTATTCCCTCTATTGTTACACCTGGAGTAAGAAAGACCAGGGATGTTTTGAGAGCACCTGGGAGTGAACCTACTTTGCGCAGGTCTACGAGAGCTAGGTATCCTGTGGATAGGCTGAAATATGATGGATTTACAGCCATTCACTATGCATATATGGTCAAAGTGATACAGGAACCAGAACCCACTTCTTTTGAGCAAGCCATGGGAAAAGAAAAATGGGAGAAAGCCATGGATGAAGAAATGGATGCCTTGGAAGCAAATGCTACATGGGAATTGGTACCTTTGCCTAAAAATAAAAATGCAATTGGCTGTAAGTGGGTTTATAATGTGAAGCACAATGCAGATGGTTCTGTGAATAGATACAAGGCAAGATTAGTAGTCAAGGGGTATGCACAAACATATGGCATTGACTATGAAGAAACATTCAGTCCGGTTGCAAGGATGGCAACCGTAAGAGCAGTCATTGCTATGGCTGCATCAAAGGGATGGTCTTTACATCAGATGGATGTAAAGAATGCCTTCTTGCATGGTGATTTGCAAGAAGAGGTCTATATGGAGCAGCCACCAGGTTATGTGCATGCTGTTCATCCTGAGTTTGTTTGCAGATTGAAGAAAGCCTTGTATGGCTTGAAGCAAGCACCTAGAGCATGGTCTGACAAGATAGGACAGTATCTTGTCACTATTGGCTTTCAGATTTCCAAGGCAGATTTCTCACTTTATGTGAGAAAAACAGAGAAATGTATTATGCTACTTGTCATTTATGTTGATGATTTGATTATGACAGGTGACAGTGATGAAGACATCCTTCATGTGAAAATGCTATTGAAGCAGAAGTTTGAGATGAAGGATTTGGGAGAGCTGCATTATTTCTTGGGCATTGAGGTGATTAGATCACCAAGTGGGATACAGCTCTTGCAGAGGCAGTATGGATTGGACATGCTGTCCAAATATGGGGTGACAGGCTGTAAGCCTATTTCAGTTCCTTTGGAGCAGAATGTGAAGCTGAGCACAGATGCAGGTGAGCTTCTAGAAGACCCTACTATGTACAGACGCATAGTAGGAAGTTTGATCTATATGACTATTACCAGGCCAGATTTGAGCTATGCTGTTGGATTGGTAAGTCAGTTTATGCAGGCTCCAAGGAAACCCCATTTGGATGCGGCTAGACGCATACTCAGGTATGTGAAGTCCACATTGCAGTATGGACTATTTTATGAGACTGGGGTTCAGATACAGTTGCATGGGTACACTGATGCTGATTGGGCTGGTAGTATTTCTGATAGACGATCTACCAGTGGATATGTGTTCTCTTTTGGGAGTGCTGCAGTCACTTGGAGCAGCAAGAAACAGCCTACAGTTGCCTTGTCAAGCACAGAGGCTGAGTACAGGGGTGCAGCAATGGCTGCATGTGAGGTAGCTTGGTTGCATAAGCTACTTTATGATATGCATCAGTCTACAGATGGACCAGTTGTCATTTATTGTGACAACATGAGTAGTATACACTTGGCAAATAACCCAGTCTATCATGCTAGAACAAAGCACATTGAGGTGCATTATCACTATGTGCGAGAGAGGGTTTTACTAGGTCTTATTGATCTAGTTTATGTCAGCACAGAGGATCAGGTAGCTGACATATTCACGAAGGCATTGGGCGCAGAGAAGCTGTGCAAGTTTAGAGACATGCTTGGTGTGCAGGAATTGGGATTGAGCTCGAGGGGGAGTGTTGAGATATCGAGCTCCACTCGTGATACGCCAGGGTGACCGTTGTGTATTTATGTCACCAACTTGTCAGTTGCAGACGCGGTTGGTACACCGCCCATGAATCATAGCTACATGATAGCTATCCTTATCTACTCTAGTTCGTGGCTCAGTTAGTATGCCACCTTAGTTAGTTGAGTTTGGTTTGAGACCCATATATAGGGTTCTTCTATTTCTTTGTACTTGAGTTCTTTTGGCTTACACAACTAAGAAGAGGAAAACTGTTTTCAGCCTCCACCCTTGTGTGTATTCCCCTATTGTGCAATCAAGAAAGCTTCAAGTGAGACTCCTTCCTTCTCTCCCACATTCTTGACACCCACCACCTCCCTCATCACAACCAAAGCTCCCTCAAGAACAAGATGCCACATCAGAAAGGAAGGTAGAAGTGACAAAGAAGAGGGCCAAAATGTTGGATCAAGCACGCGAAAGAGCTCAAGGGCAACCACTTGCCCATCCCACTAAAAAGGGACTGCTTATCCTTGAACTGGAATACGGAGCTATTAGTGTGGGAGTAGTGGAAAAATCATCGCCAACCCTTCGATTTCACCTTCTGATACCCAACGGCCTTGAGCAAAGTACTATCCACCAAAGTGGTATCTGAAGTAATCGCCATGGGAAGAAGGCTTGGTGACCGACGATTCACTGAAAGAGAGAAAAATCCAACGGCTTGGGGGACAGATTCCCCAGATTAATAGGAAAACAAGGTTGAGGAGGCACCCCACACGGTGAAAGGCTATGAATCCCAACCTAAGTGGAGGAGAAGAGTCTGGAACGACAACGTGGATGTCATTTTGTGACTCCCTACCCTTCAAACAGAATGACCCAACCTATCTACCATATCCTCGGAGGGTGGGAGTAGATTTTGACCTGGACATCCATGGCTGATACAACTTCCCAAAGATCTATAACATCAATGCCACAAAACCAGAGGAGATGCTCACCTTCTCACCACAAGATCTATGGGACTCCATGGCCCATTTTCTAATGGAATTCTCATCTTGCCTAGACCCCACCTTTGTAACATTAGATTACTTATGACTCTCCTCAAGAAACCCCCCACACCAATAGAGTATCATCTTCTACCGCTCTTTTTTTATATTAATGTGGGAATAGATGGGTGCGCCATGACTTGGCTAACACTGAGTGCTACTTTACTCCTATCCTTTTGCATGGCCCTCCTTGAGGACATGAACAACAGCCAATTCACCAACTATAGCCATCCATTCTTGTCCACCACCCCTCTCCATGTTAGAATAGGCGAAAAAGGTATATGCTAAGTAGGCACTTCCTTAGTAAATCATTAAAGCCCCCAACCTTCCCATCCCACACCCACAAACCCAAAGAATGAATCCTCCATCCTGTACTTCCTCACCAAAGTCAAGAAATTTTTTATAATTCTTTTTTAAATTGAGAAAAAAGAAGAGAAAGAAAGAAAAATAATAGATATCACACGTAGCCATCGCAAGTTGCACATCGATCACACTCACTGTACCTAGGGGTCCTCAAGTTAGGTGCATCCAATGGCCTCGGTTGGCCGGCTCCATCCCTAATCCCCTAGCCTCATTTTTATTCCCCACTTCATGCTTAGGGCACATCAAGGGCGGGACACACCTAGGGAGGAAACACTCACCTATGGTTAGACCTCTCACCCTAAGCTACATGCACCACACGTCCCTTATGCACAAATTGGGTCCTCAAGTATGGGACACCACCAAGGGCTTAGACCCATCTCCTAGTTCTACAAGCATGGGCACCACGCACACCACAGTGAGGCAAAAAAATCCCTAGGTAATGCACCTTATTTTCTTTCCCTGGTACAAAACAAGGCCCTGACCCACTAGCCCCAGAGACCCCATCATCCATGCAATGCATTCCCCATCTTATACAACATGTTACCGCACAGGCACAACAAAGCAAGGGGCGAATGCAACTGCCCTAGTCAAAAAGTGAATGAAGAAGCTCATTTGGCACAGCACCACAGAAGGTAGCCATGGAGGGGCAAACGACGCATATTTTCCAACTTTATCTTCGATTTCAAAGATGGATCCACACATCTACCTCTCTCCACGCAGGGATTTGCCCAACTTTATCTTCAAATTCAAAGGCATAAATCCCTCCATCACACCTTCCACCAGGGCTTGTACAAGGGCCTTTCAATTCCATAAATCCCTCCAACACTAGGGCTCATTTGAAACTCAAGGGCCTTTTAGTTCCATAAATCCCTCCAACACTAGGGCTGATTCCAAACTCAAGGGCCTTTCAGTTCCATAAATCCCTCCAACATGTCCATAAATCCCTCCAATACCAGGGCTCATTCCAAACTCAAGGGCCTTTCAGTTCCATAAATCCCTCCAACAAGTCCAAAAATCCCTCCAACACACAAACCACCATAGCTCTTCTACAAACTCAAAAAGCCACTAGCCATTCTAGCAACACCATCTGACTCACCACGCAGTAGCGCCACTCAACTAGGAAGGGGGTAATGTTTACTGCAAAGCAAAGGAAGTGGAAAACAAGGCATCAATAGGAAAAGCACAAGGCAGAAAAAAAGGAAAAGGTGCCCTAGAAGAGAGTAGGCCCGGAAGAAATCTAAAAGCATGGGAACAACCACCAAGAGTACAAGACACAACCACGGAAGCCGCAAAGCAAGAAGGCACACCTTAAATATAAGGGTGCATCCAAAAACTTTGTAAAAGAGCATTGGGCTCTCACCTATGTAAATTGTAAAGGTAGATGGGCAGTAGGAAAGAAGCTAGGAAGATAGGAGAATAATGGAAAAAAGGGCCTAGGCTATGGCCGACCATGTAAAAAGGGGATGATAGGAGAATAATGGAAAAAAGGGTCTAGGCTATGGCCGACCATGTAAAAAGGGGATGACTGCCCAAGGGAAAGAGGGTTTTGTATATAAAGTTCAAAAAGTGAATGAGAGATCATTCTTTGGTATGTGGAAAAGTGGAATCTTCTTCTTCTTCTCTTCTTCTCTTCTCTTGCTTACTTGTGAGTGCTTGAGGGAGAGAGTATGAGGGAGTGAGTGTGTGAGGGTGAGGGATCTTGGAGGTGAAGCCCTCCACCATCTCCCCTCTTCTTCTTCTTCTCTTCTCTTCTCTTGTCTCGCACGTGGCTATGGAGGATGGAGCTTGGAGGAAGAGGCTTGAGGATGCTTGAGCTTGCATCACAAATCGTGGAGCTATTGGAGTGCTTGAAGGAGGAGGCAACTCTATTGGGCATTAAGGTAAGCTCACTACATTCGTAGAGAGGGATAGCACATCAGCTATGTGAGAGGTAGCCATTAGTGCTCGCTTGAAATGCTTGAATAATAAGCGGTCCGTGGGTTTTGGTGGTTGCCTCTATAGGCAGTGAGCAAAAGTTGAAGGGTGAAGGTGATCTAGAGCCAATGAAGAAGGAATCTTGCAGTGGTTCATTGGAAGCCATAGCATGGAAAGATGTGCATTTGATATGGTTCTTTGACAAAGCCTATTGAGTTAGGGTCAAATTAATTGTGAAACGAGTGTACGTCACTATATCTCTCATTGATGAAGAAGTTGATTATAATATCATCACTTATCATGCTTGGACTTGCATAGGAAAACCCAAACTAGTGCCTACAAATGATATAATCACTCCTTATGAAGCCATCATCATATTGTCTTCTAGGCAAATACAAGCTCTTAATGGCCTTAGAAATGTTAGATATTCTCAATTCCCTACCATCATAAGATGCCACCAATGATCCATCATGCTTTAAGTTGTAAGGACCCCATTATGAGGAGAAGTCATTGGTTGGGTCCTAACTTGTATGTTAGATGAGGTCTATGTAATGGGATCACAAAAATATGATCTATGTGGATCTAGCTTTTGGTTTACATAGAGTAGTTATGTTGATAAAAACTCAAGGTAGAATGCATCGACTTGTAGGGTGTGTGAGTTATCAAGGGGGTCTCAAGGGGGAAATGGCCCCTTGACAGGGGTCCAAGGGCAACACCCCCAGCCTAATGGTAAAGGGAATAGTTCCTAGTCGACTAGGAAAGATTCATAATATGGTCAAACATGCCAAGTAGACTACCTTTCGGGCTATAAAAGGAAGACCTCTCCAAAGCCATCATCAATTTATCTTTCACCCCATCAAAGTCCTTCTAATTAGCCTTAAGCTCCTCACCTATCATCTATATGGATCACCATCTAAGCTTCACAATGGAAGCACATAGGTGGACAAAGCCATCTTTTATGAAATTAAAGCAACTTTTGTTCTTCTCATATTTGCTACATATTCTCTACTCCTTACTTAGATTCTATCTACTGCATTGTATAATTTCCATAAGAAACTAAAGGCTTGCTAGGTATGTTTTATATGCTTCTTAACAGAGAGGATTTCAAGAAGGAAATCCTACTTGGCAGACCTTTCAAATGTGCAACTAAGTGTGATGTGGACTACAAGGCACACTTGACCCTAACTAGTGTCAAGTTCATCAGGATCTTTAGTAGAAGAAACCTCTTTGTTGATCAAGACAAGTACAAGCAACCCATCTTAGAACTAGGACGAGACCCAAGCCAAGAGAGTCATGAAGTCCTTTGAGAACTATTGAAGGCACAAGACCGGAACCAAATGCCCCTCAATGCAAAGTTCCCTAGTCCTAATAAGAAAGTCCAAGCATCTTATAGCTCCAATACAATTCCTAATACTACCAAACATAGACCCCACACAAAAAGAGACAAAGATCATGGGGGTACCACCAAAAACACATACAAAGAGTTAGCATAATCCCGCAATGGGTATCCAAAGCATTGCCATGTGCTCAAGGGTACTACATGGAAAATTGATGGATTTGGTTACCCAAACCATTTGCTTCACCACCTATGCCCGTCATAGCCCAAAAGAAACAAAGTAAATGACCTAAACATGGATCATGGTTTAGGACCAAGACCACTCAAGAAATTGAGTGAGCTAAGATAGAAACCAAGAAGCCAAACTTCACCTATAAGAAAAAGGAGAATCAACCTAACTTGATTGAAGTGCAATCACTTGATACAGTTGTCCAATCCAAGGAAGAATTGGCAATAACTTATGGGACAACAACCGCAAAAGAGGGACCACCCAAGTGTCGATCTCATAATAATGCCATAGCTACATATGAATGTTCGAATAAGGAAAAAATAGCACATCAAGAAGTAATGAGTAGCCAGTAAATGCACCAACTAGCCTATTGAGGAGTCCCAAGCTTTCTAAAAACTCTTCACATAACCAAAAATAGGAAGCCCATCAGCAACCTCATGCAACTACTCAACCTATGCACATAAAGCCACAAAAACTAGCCAAGGACATTGCCACACTTGACCAGGATAAGGATTTGACCAAGAATTCAACCTTGACTGACAAAAGTAGCCAATCCTATGACTCAACTACCACTACTTTCCACAGGGATCTCAACAATCACAACCTTTGGCCATGATAGCACCCACAACCACAAAGAAACAAGCCCACTCTCACAAAAGCCATGTTTTGAAGAAATGCCTTTATCTCACCTTCAGAACCCCCAATGCACCTAAAGCCTACGTATAAGAAAAAAAACACTTGAAGAGATGGCTGATGAGATACCGCAACAAACTAGTGAGCTAGAAATGAAGCGTTTGGTCCAACAACTAGATGCAAGGCTAACATTGCTTATGCATGATACATTTATGCTGACATAAAAAATTCAATGAATGAGAACAAATGACTTTTAGAAAAGCCATTGACGTGAGATGAGTAGCAACACATTTTCTCTTGCTACAAAATTATTGCCAAAGAAATCATGAAATTTATGCCAAAAGCCACAACTAGAGAGTTGTGTCTAATATCCTCCTTTTACTCCACCCTTTATGGATGAACAAGAACAAACTAGAAGCAATGGAGCAGAAAGGAAATGGACAAGGAGCCTTTGAGCACAAATGGCATTCTAACTACAAATTGGCAACTAAAATTGGCCATCGACTAATGACAATAGCCAAGCAAAGAAAAGCTCTTTAGACATCCATGCATGACTGCACATATGTGAATCCTACATCCTAGTACTACCAATTGACCATCATGTTGAGCTTTTAGCCACCATCCGACGAATACATCTCTTGTAAGATAGACTCCTTGTAGAAGAAGATCTACATGTGGCTAGCAAGCTACGAGTAGGAAGCATGGTCCTTGATGCCAGTGCATATGTATTTTCCCTTACCCAAGATGATCCAACAATTGTAGATAGCTATGCTTCACTTGAGTACAACCGTGACTTCTTTGGGTGGCTTAATCTACAGTTGCGTGAAAAAAAATCTAATCTATCTCCTAACTTTGCCCTAGCACAAACCACTCCTTCATCTAAGGATGCAAAGCAGAGTGAGTTGTCCACTACCTTCCCTCACATGGTTGGAACATAAAATCATCCCCTGGATCTAGACCAAGAATGCATACCTCCTAAAGAAACCTTGAATAGAAGCTCTAAAGGAGATTTATCATTTCCCTTAAAGACACATCCACAAGGAACACAAAACACAAGCATCCCTTAACCCTAGGAATCCTACCAAACAAACCCTAGATCTATTATCACAATTTCCCTCAATTGCTACCAATTCCAAACCCACTGACTCAATAAGTACTACATCAAGATGTGGAAACACAATAGTCACACTCCTTAGTTATGACTAAATTTACCAACTTTGTCAAGGAGAATACTCTTGATACCTCAAAAAAGAGTGACACTAGAATAAAACCAACAATCCCAAGTGAGTCAATAGCTCTCAAGTCAAGGTTAACCTGACCAAAACCTCCAACTTAATTGAAACCTAACTTGCAGAAGTGAGAACATTTTAAAGGACAGTGCACTAGAAATTACTCACAATGAAAGTCTGCCTTTAGGAACTGAGTGATAAAATCACATTTCTTGCTTATGTTAATGCCCAGTGTGATGTTGGAATCCTCCATGAGAAATTTGAGAAATTCTTAGTATACGCACTATCTTGGGAAGAGCAAGAACACCTCTCACTAAGCAATACAGTGACCACCTAGATGGCCTTCTAAAACTCACCCCTGAGGAGGAAGATGGGGAACAACATTTGGTCCCCACATTCCAAATAAATTGTACCCCCCAACCTGTTGAGATGGCAATCTCAACACGTGCGGACATTGATGATGGACCACCTGGCTAGATGGGTCCACACATCTACACTTAGCACGTTGGTGGTCATTATGATACTCACATGGCCACTCACTTATCACTTATTATGTTTAGTTTGTTACACCTACCTACAAATGGCAAAGACATAGCACCAGTCGATTAGTGTAGTTGGTTATGCACTGTTTGACTTAGTAAGCCACTTTCCTTTATGTTGTATCTTATCTATATTTTGTGTACATTGTATAGTGTGTGTAAGAAGAAGAAAAAACCAGCAAGAAAAACTTTTGGCCTCCATCTCTCTTCTTGTGTTCTTGGTTGAGCTTCCTCTTGTGTATACAGTGTGTGTTTGACGCCATAGCTCAAGCAAGTCCCCCCACTACACGATTCTTGACATGGTATCAAAGCCACGCCACTGAGAAAGGCTGATTTTGAAGGCTGAAGTGAAGGAGAAGAAGCAAGGTTCGAGTAAGCAAGCAACGGGTAAGAAGCTCTCCCATTCTTCCACTCTCTCTCTTGGATAGTGCCTGTGGAGGCACCGGAAGTAGGGCCGAGCAAAAATCTCAGATTGCTGTGAGATTTGGTGTGCGAGCAGATCACTATATATTTTGCAAATTGGCCCTTTTAGGGCTTTTTAGCTGTTATTTTGGGCGTTTGAGACCATTTTAGGCCCCGTTTTAGAGCCGAAAGGTTGCAGATAGCAGTTTCCAGGTACACAATGATTTTGGCTATATTGATCGAAAGTGAGTGTACAGGTTACAGATTGCAAATCTGTAATTTTTTAGGTATTTGCAGGAAGCAAACATAAGGTTTATATACAAACAAGTTGCAGATTACATGTACTGTTGAGCAATCAGTGAAAAAGGTTGCTTTGTGTATTTGCACATGTTGTGAAAGATTGCATAAGACTAGCTTGTTGTGTTATATCCTTGTTTGTGATAATGACAGAGAACAGTGGAAATCCCATAATTGAGAAACTCGACAAGAACAACTACCCTTCATGGAAGTTCCATGTGACGAACTTCCTCATTGGAAAGGGTCTTTATGAGTTTGTCTCAGGTGAAGAAAAGGAGCCAGAGCTGGGTATCCCTCCGACTGCAGATGGGTTAAAAGCATGGAAAGAGTGGAATGTGAAAGACAAAAAAGTGATGTACTGGCTATCTGCAGTAATTGATAATACTATGTTGGGACATATCAGGAATGCAGAAACTTCACATGCAGCTTGGAAAATTTTTGAGAGCATGTTTTCAGTAAATACAAAGGCATGAAAGATTCAACTCAAGCAAAAGTTGAATGCCTTGAAGAAAGGAAAAATGTCTATCAATGAGTATGTGTTGAAGGTGAGGAATATTGCAGATACTTTAGCAGCGATTGATGCAATGCTGGATGATGATGATTCGGTTTCATCCACTCTGAGTGGCCTTAACAATGAGAAGGCATGGAAATCATTTGTTACTTCAGTATATGTATGGAAGCCATTTTCAGATTTTGATGAGCTGATCTCTCTCATATTACTTAAGAGATCAATATGCAGGGTGATTTGCCTAAAAGAAATGGTGAACAGGTCCAAGCATTTTACTCGAGTTCAGGAAGGGGACGTGGTAAATCCTCTTTGAGAGGCCGTGGTATGGGACGTGCTGGCGAAAACCAGCAAAACAGGTTCAATTAACAGTTTCGTGAAATGCAGGTTTCTGGAGGCAGAGGAAACTTTAGAGGCAGGGGGAGCTCTAGAGGAAGAGGCGGATGGCAGAATAGAGGTTCTGGAAATTCTGCTATTGTTTGCCATTATTGTGGCAAAACAGGCCATATTGCAGCCCATTGCTATGCAAAGAAGGATGATATTCACAGTGGTAAATTGCAGTAAGGAAACTATGCATTGTCTTCACGACAAAATGAAGACAAAAATGAGTGTCTATTTGTTATGCAGTATGTGATGAATGCAGTTACAGGAAAGGGGACACATGATGATGTATGGTATGACAATTTAGGTGCATCTAATCATATGACCAGTCATGTTGAATGGTTTGGAGAGATGTAAGACTTACAAAATCCACGTTATGTGCAGACGGGTGATGATTCATGCCACCCAATTTCACACATTGGAAAGGTTCCCTTGTCCTTGTATGATGGCCAGACAAAGAGTCTGACAGATGCATTACATGTGCCATCAATTACAAAGAATCTAGTATGTGTTGGCCAAATGGTAGAGCAGGCGTTGCAGGTCCGATTCAATGCAAAAGGTTGTTTTGTAGAAGACTTTAATAATAAGTGCAGGTTGGTCGCAAAAGGAAGTAGAGTTGGCCGAATGTTCACTTTGGATGTTGGAATTCCTGCAATGGATGCTGCTATGTATGCTAAAGGAAAATGAGTAGTTGCAGATATTGAAATATAGCATAAATGTATTGGACATGCAAATGTGCAAAGGCTGAAATTAATGCAGTCTAGAGGATTGGTTACAGGGTTGCCTTCTTTTACAGTTGCAGAATTGCATAAAGTCTGTGAAGCATGCCAGTTTGGTAAGCAGGAAAGACAACCCTTTTCACATGATAGAGAAGTGAGTAGAAAAATACTTTATGTAGTGCATACTGATGTTTGGGGGCCTACACAGAATGTATCTCTTGGTGGCAGCAAATACTTTGTCACGTTTATTGATGACTGTTCAAGGAAGTTATGGGTATACTTTATGAAGGAAAAAAGTGACGTGTTTGAGCACTTCAAATCTTTTAAGGTAGCTGTTGAAATAGAAACAGGCTTCAAAGTAAAGTGCTTGAGATCAGATGGAGGAGGAGAGTACCTCTCTAATGAGTTCAGTGGCTTCTTGAGGACTCATGGGATAAAGAGGCAATTTACTTACAAGTATACCCCACAGCAAAATGGTATTGCAAAAAGAAAAAATAGGCATATTGGAGAAGTTGCACGAGCATTAATGGCTGAAAAGAATATGCCCAAACATTTTTGGTCTGAGGCTATCCATACTGTCAAGATTGTGGGAGAGAAGGAAGGAGTCTCACTTGTAGCTTTCTTGCTTGCACAATGGGGGAATACACACAAGGGTGGAGGCTGAAAACAGTTTTCCTCTTCTTAGTTGTGTAAGCCAAAAGAACTCTCATACAAAGAAATAGAAGAACCCTATATATGGGTCTCAAACCAAACTCAACTAACTAAGGTGGCATACTAACCAAGCCACGAACTAGAGTAGATAAGGATAGCTGTCATCTAGCTATTATTCATGGGCGGTGTACCAACCGCATCTACAACTGACAAGTCGGTGACATAAATGCACAACGGTCACCCTGGCATATCACGAGTGGAGCTCGATATCTCAACACTCCCCCTCGAGCTCAATCCCAATTCCTGCACACCAAGCAGGTCTCTGAACTTGCGCAGCTTCTCTGCGTCCAATGCCTTCGTGAATATGTCAGCTACCTGATCCTCTGTGCTAACATAAACTAGATCAATAAGACCTATAAAACCCTCTCCCGCACATAGTGATAATGCACCTCAATGTGCTTTGTTCTAGCATGATAGACTGGGTTATTTGCCAAGTGGATACTACTCATGTTGTCACAATAAATGACAATTGGCCCATCTGTAGACTGATGCATATCATAAAGTAGCTTATGCAACCAAGCTACCTCACATGCAGCCATTGCTGCACCCCTATACTCGGCCTCTGTGCTTGACAAGGCAACTGTAGACTGTTTCTTGCTACTCCAAGTGACTGCAACACTCCCAGAAGAGAACACATATCCACTGGTAGATCGTCTATCAGAAATACTACCAGCCCAATCAGCATCAGTGTATCCATGTAACTGTATCTGAACCCCAGTCTCATAAAATAGTCCATACTCCAATGTGGACTTCACATACCTGAGTATGCGTCTAGCCGCATCTAAATGCGGTTTCCTTGGAGCTTGCATAAACTGACTTACCAATCCAACAGCATAGCTCAAATCTGGCCTGGTAATAGTCATATAAATCAAACTTCCTACTATGCGTCTGTACATAGTAGGGTCTTCCAGAAGCTCACCTGCATCTGCGCTCAGCTTCACATTCTGCTCCAAAGGAACTAAAATAGGCTTACAGCCTGTCATCCCATATTTGGACAGCATGTCCAATCCATACTGCCTCTGCAAGAGCTGTATCCCACTTGGTGATCTAATCACCTCAATGCCCAAGAAATAACGCAGCTCTCCCAAATCCTTCATCTCAAACTTTTGCTTCAATAGCATTTTCACATAAAGGATATCTTCATCACTGTCACCTGTCATAATCAAATCATCAACATAAATGACAAGCAGCATAATACCTTTCTCTGTTTTTCTCACATAAAGTGAGAAATCTGCCTTGGAAATCTGAAAGCCAATAGTGACAAGATACTGTCCTATCTTGTCAGACCATGCTCTAGGTGCTTGCTTCAAGCCATACAAGGCTTTCTTCAACCTGCAAACAAACTCAGGATGAACAGCATGCACATAACCTGGTGGCTACTCCATATAGACCTCTTCTTGCAAATCACCATGCAAGAAGGCATTCTTTACATCCATCTGATGTAAAGACCATCCCTTTGATGCAGCCATAGCAATGACTGCTCTTACGGTTGCCATCCTTGCAACTGGACTGAATGTTTCTTCATAGTCAATGCCATATGTTTGTGCATACCCCTTGACTACTAATCTTGCCTTGTATCTATTCACAGAACCATCTGCATTGTGCTTCACCTTATAAACCCACTTACAGCCAATTGCATTCTTACCTTTAGGCAAAGGTACTAACTCCCATGTAGCATTTGCTTCCAAGGCATCCATTTCTTCATCCATGGCTTTCTCCCATTTTTCTTTTCCAATGGCTTGCTCAAAAGAAGTGGGTTTTGGTTCCTATATCACTTTGACCATATATGCATAGTGGATGGCTGTAAATCCATCATATTTTAGCCTATCCACAGGATACCTAGCTCTCGTAGACCTGCGCAAAATAGGTTCACTCCCAGGTGCTCTCAAAACATCCCTGGTCTTCCTTACTCCAGGTGTAACAATAGAAGGAATACCCAACTCATCATCAATGCTCTGTTCTGAGCCACTAGATTCACCATCCACAAAAGAGTGACCTGCATTCACATCAAACATGGACTGATCTACCTTCTCTTTTCCTTTTTGTGATACGTGCATACCACTATCTGCATTGCTTTGAGAAGATTCTCCTAATCTCAATCTGGCTGTCCATGGCGAAGAATGTGAACCACTGCTAGAGGACGCTCCAGGTCCACTAATATTTTGTGAGACTGCTGCACTAAATTCTGTGCAGCATTACCATTTTGTGCATCTACATCATCAATCACATTTACTGGTTTATACCAGCTACTCATCTCATCAAAAACAACATCTCTGCTCACTGTAAACTTACGAGTAGAAGAGTTATAGCATTTATACCCTTTCTGCTGCAGAGAGTAACCAATAAAGATGCACTTCTCAGCTTTTGGATCCAACTTGGATCTCAACTCATCTGGCACATGTACATAGGCAATGCAACCAAAAATTTTCAAATGAGAAATATCTGGTTTCCTACCAGTATACCTCTCCTCTGGAGTCATCCCATGTATTGCTGCAGTGGGAGTCTTGTTCATTATGTAGACTGCTGTAGCAACTGCTTCAGCCCAGTAAAAATCTGGCAAGTCTTTTTCGTTGAGCATGGCACGAGATACCTCTCCAATATGCCTGTTTTCCCTTTCTGCAATTCCATTTTGTTGTGGGGTATGACTACATGAATATTGCTGCTTTATGCCATGCTCCTGCAAGAACCTTGCAAACTCATTTAAGAGGTACTCTCCCCCTCCATCTGACCTTAGGCATTTTATTTGCAGACCTATTTCTTTTTCAACCATAGCTTTAAGAGTTTTGAAATGCCCAAACACTTCACTTTTCCTCTTCATAAAATACACCCAAACTTTTCTGCTATAGTCATCAATAAAAGTGACAAAATAATGACAGCCTCCAAGAGACGCAGCTTTAGTAGTCCACACATCAGAGTGGATTAATTCCAATGGCTTCTTACTCTCTTGAACATGTCTAGGAAATGGTTTCCTTGCCTGTTTTCCAAACTAACAGGCTTCACATACCTTATGCATTTCTGCAACCTTGAATTTAGGCAATCCTGCAACAATATTTTTGGCCTGCATTGATTTAAGTCGTTGTACATTAACATGACCAATGCGTTTATGCCAGATATCAATATCTGCAACTACACCGGTCCCATGTGCAAACATTGCTGCACTCAATTTAGACATGTCTGCATCCAACGTAAACATTCTGCCCTTCTTCTTTCCTTTTGCTATCAAGCGACCTTTATTTTTCATATCCTCAACAAAGCATCCATGAGGATTAAATTTGACCTGCAAGCCCTGCTCAACCATTTGGCCAACAGAAACCAGATTCTTGGTGATATTCGGGACATGAAATACATCGGACATGTATTTCTTTTTCCCATCTTGCATAGACAAAGGAATTTTTCCAATCTGCACAATAGAATGTGCAGTATCATCACCAGTCTCCACAAATCCTGGTTTTTCCATTTTCCTTGCATCCTCCATCCATTCTGCATGACCTGTCATGTGGTTTGATACACCTGAGTCAACATACCACACATCATTGCTTTCTTCTGCACTTGTCACAGAATTATTCATGTGCTGCACCATAAACAAATGCTCATTTCTGTCATCACCCTGTCTACTAGAAGATGCATAATTTTCTTGTTGCAGTTTTCCATTCATGATGTCATTTTGCTTTTTATAGTAGTCTTTAGCCATATGACCCATTTACCACAGTAGTAGCATTCAACATTACTGTTTGCATTTTGGCCTCTTTACCATCCACCACAACATCTTTGGCTCCCCCTGCCTCTAGAGTTACCACGTCCTCCTCCATAGGACTGGTTTTCTTGAGTTTGCTGCATATTCTGATTTCTACCACGGCCTCCAAATCGGCCTCCTCTACCTCTGGCTCTACCTCTTCCAGCATTTGAGTAGAAGACAGCTTCTTTTGAAGTTCCTCCTGAAGAAGATGCACCACCATTTCTCTGCTTCTCAGAAATTAGAAGAGCAATCAACTCCTCAAAATCAGGAAATCTTTCACGAACTGAAATGGATGTCCGAAACACTGTGCATAATTCTTTCCTAGACCATTCAAGGTCACAAAAACTAAATCATCATCTTCCACTGGCGACCCAATGGAAGCAAGTGCATCTGCAATCTTCTTCACCTTCATGTGGTAGTCATTGATGCTCATATTTTCTCTTTGCACATTATGCAACTCTTGCTTGAGCTGCATTTTCCTGGCTTGCGTATTTGTACTATACATTTTTGACAAAGTATCCCATGCCTCCTTTGGCGTACTTGCATCCTGAATATGCACAATCATAGAGTCTGAAATACTGATAGACAGCCAGTACATAACTTTCCTAGCTCTCTCATGCCATGCTTTAAATGCCTGCATTTGCTGTTGATTGGGAACATTAGGAAGAACTAGTTCTTCTTCATTTCCTGCAACAAATTCCCAATATCCTTTTCCCATAAGAAAATTCGTCATTCTAAACTTCCATGCTTGGAAGTTGTTCTTGTCAAGCTTTTCAGTGACAATCTGTGAGAGAGAATCAGATGCCATTACAGAACACTGCAAAAAGTTCTGTCACTGCAAAGAACACAGCTTCAGCCTCACAAGGGCTAATCTGCAAAACTGACGAAAGTGGTATTTGACCACACAGTCACTCCCTAGTGACAATTTTGCATCAACAGGCAACAAGGATGATTCTGTAACTCCCAATGTCTCTGCACACAAGCATACAATGCAATTTCTACAGTAACTTTTCACCGACCTGTAGAACAGTGGTCGCACAGCATAAAACTGGGCCTTTTCTTGAGTGCGTGCAGAAAACTTCCGCCTCCAAAACAGGCCCTGAAATGGCCTCAAATAAAAAAAAACAGGGTCGCCAAGGGCTAAAGCCCTTTCCCGCAGCATATACTGCCCTGTTGCTTCACCGCGAAGGGCGTCTCAACCTGAGACAATGCACTCTTGCAATTTCCGGCTGTGCTACCTACAGAGATCTGCTCCCAAAACAGAAAATGAAAGCAACACTGCTCCTCTTACCATAACACCGCGAGCTTGGCTTGCTTTCTTGAGCTCCTTACCATGAACAAGGCTCTGATACCATGTCAAGATTGTGGGAGAGAAGGAAGGAGTCTCACTTGTAGCTTTCTTGCTTGCACAATGGGGGAATACACACAAGGGTGGAGGCTGAAAACAGTTTTCCTCTTCTTAGTTGTGTAAGCCAAAAGAACTCTCATACAAAGAAATAGAAGAACCCTATATATGGGTCTCAAACCAAACTCAACTAATTAAGGTGGCATACTAACCAAGCCACGAACTAGAGTAGATAAGGATAGCTGTCATCTAGCTATTATTCATGGGCGGTGTATCAACCGCATCTACAACTGACAAGTTGGTGGCATAAATGCACAACGGTCACCCTGGCATATCACAAGTGGAGCTTGATATCTCAACACATACTGCTGTCTACATTATAAACAGAACTCCCACAGCTGCAGTTCATGGGACCTGAAGAATGCTTTACTGGCAAGAAGCCTGATGTATCGCACTTGAAGGTATTTGGCTTTGTTGCATACATTCATGCGCCAGATGAGCTACGGAAGAAGCTTGATCCAAAGGCAGAAAAATGTGTTTTTATTGGATACTCTTTAGAGCAGAAAGGGTATCGCTGTTATAACCCTGTCACAGGTGAGTTCAGAGTGACCAGGGATGTTATCTTTGATGAGATGGGAAGTTGCTATACACTTGCTAGTGATGTTTTGGATGATGATAATGATCAGGACAGCTATGTGCAAAAAGATAAACAAGAATCGTGGAGTCTTAGTGGACCAGAAACATCATTTGGTACTACACCTACAGTGAGCCCTTGGTCTGGGAGACTAAGAAGAAGCCATACATCTTCAGGTGGATCTATAAGTGTTGCAGGGAAGGACAAAGAAAAGAAGAAAGTACTTGATGGTAATGATACATCTACTAGTCATTTGGGATTGGATGGAGATTCTAGTGGTTCGAAGAGCTTGGATGATGAGCTTGGTATTCCTTCTGTCAGGATACCAGGTGTACAGAGAGTAATGTAAAGGCTCCATTGAGTGATTTAGTGGTATGCAGATCTAGCAGGGTCAGATACCTTGTTAAAAGATCTGGTTTTGAAGGTTATGCAGCTCACCATTATGCTTATATGGTGAAACTAGTTGAGGATGTTGAGTCCACTTGTTTTGAGGATGCTATTGGTTATGCTCATTGGGATGCAGCAATGGATGAGGAGATGGCTACATTAGAAGCCAATAAGAATTGAGTGATTCGGTGGTACGCAGATCTAGCAGGGTCAAATACCCTATTAAAAGATTTGGTTTTGAAGGTTATGCAGCTCACCATTATGCTTATATGGTGAAACTAGTTGAGGATGTTGAGCCCACTTGTTTTGAGGATGCTATTGGTCATGCTCATTGGGATGCAGCAATGGATGAGGAGATGGCTGCATTAGAAGCCAATAAGACTTGGGATTTGTTAGCCTTACCTAAGGGTAAGAAAGTTATTGGCTGTAAGTAGGTTTACAAAGTCAAGCATAATGTAGATGGTTCAATTAGCAGGTATCAGGCTAGGCTGGTTGCAAAAGGCTATGCTCAAACATATGCCATAGATTATGACGAGACATTCAGTCTAGTCGCCAGGATGGCAACTGTTAGGTGTGTGATTGCCTTGGCAGCAGCCAAATGTTGGATTTTGCAGCAAATGAATGTTAAGAATGCCCTCTTGCATGGTGAATTGCAAGAAGAAGTGCAGCCAGCAGGTTATGAGGATTTAGAGCATCCCACATATGTATGCAAGTTAAAGAAGGCGCTCTATGGGCTAAAGCAAGCACCTAGAGCATGGTCTGACAAGATTGGAGAGTATCTTGTCAATATTGGATTTTGTATTTCTAATGTTGATCACTCACTTTATGTGAGAAAGGGAGATGCAGGGTTGGTCATCATAGTCATCTATGTGGATGACTTGATTATTACAGGTGACAATGACAATGGGATTGCTAAAGTTAAGGACTTCTTGAAGAAGAAGTTTGAGATGAAAGATTTGGGTGAGCTGAGATACTTTCTTGATATTGAGGTGATCAAATGTGATGATGGTGTATGGCTATCCCAAAGGAAGTATGGCTTGGATATGTTATCCAAGTATGGTATGACAGCATGTAAGCCTCTTTCAGTACCACTGGAGCAAAATGTGAAGTTGAGTGCTGATGTTGGAGATGAGATAGAAGACCCTACTATGTTCAGGAGGATAGTAGGGAGTTTGATTTACATGACTATCACAAGGCCAGACTTGAGCTATGTTGTTGGCCTTGTCAGTCAGTTTATGCAGATGTCTAGAAAGCCTCATTTGGATGCAATTAGACATATATTGAGGTACGTGAAGTCCACTTTACATTATGGACTTTTTTATGAGGCAGGTAAGGACTCTACAGGTATTTGGATAGACAGATGCAGATTCTGCTGGTAGCATGTCAGACAGAAGATCTACAAGTGGATTCATGTTTTCCCTTGGTAGTGTAGCAGTTACATGGAGCAGCAAAAAGCAACCTATAGTTGCTTTATCAAGTACAGAGGCTGAGTACAGAGGTGCTGCTATGGCAGCATGTGAGGTGGTATGGTTGCAAAAGTTATTAGGTGATTTGGACGTGCAGGGAGATGGTCAAGTTGTCATTCATTGTGACAACATGAGTAGCATACAGCTAGCTAGGAATCCAGTGTTCCATGCTAGGACAAAACACATTGAGATGCACTACCACTTTGTGAGAGAGAAGGTACTTGCAGGAAAGATTGACTTTGTGAGAGAGAAGGTACTTGCAGGAGAGATTGACTTGATATATGTCAACACACAGGATTAGACAGCTGACATTTTCACAAAGGCATTGGGTGCAGAGAAGCTTTGA
Source organism: Lygodium microphyllum (assembly GCF_053477565.2). Lineage (NCBI taxonomy): Eukaryota > Viridiplantae > Streptophyta > Polypodiopsida > Schizaeales > Lygodiaceae > Lygodium > Lygodium microphyllum. The sequence goes on along the minus strand of NC_141162.1, from coordinate 23,624,164 downwards.
AAGTTTCGAAGCTTACTTGGAGTTGCAAAGATAGAGTTGAGCTTGAGGGGGAGTGTTGAGATGGCAAGCTCACACGTGCGGACATTGATGATGGACCACCTAGCTAGATGGGTCCGCATGTCTACACTTAGCATGTTGGTGGTCATTATGATACTCACATGGCCACTGACTTATCACTTATTATATTTAGTTTGTTACACCTACCTACAGCTCGCATAGACATAGCGCTAGTCGATTAGTGTAGTCGGTTATGCACTGTTTGACTTAGTAGGCCACTTTCCTTTATGTTGTATCTTATCTATACTTTGTGTACATTGTATAGTGTGTGGAAGAAGAAGAAAAAACTAGTAAGAAAATGTTTTGGCCTCCATCACTCTTTTTGTGTTCTTGAGTGAGCTTCCTCTTATGTATACAGTGTGTGTTTGACGCCGTAGCTCAAGCAAGTCCCCCCACCACGCGATTCTTGACACAACCATCAATTAATTATTATCACTAAAAGAGAAGGTGGAGAATGGAAGCTCATTCAAACACATATGGTATACCATGAGAGTCTCAACATTTGAACTCAATAGTCGCAGCTCATGACCATTTAGAGCAAAAACAAGCGATATGGAAATCCAACATTGACCCTGACATACGTAGCTCCAACTGCCCTTGGAGTGCTTGCCATTGTAGGAGGAGTCGCGCTAGAAAGACCCCTCTTAGACCTTCTCTTACTTGACAAATTTCTCACAGAAGAAGAGCTCCATGTTGCAAGTCGAATAAATCAAGGAGGCATGGTACTTAATGTTGTAGCATATCTATCCCTAATGGAAAATTTACTACAACTTCTTAACACATACATTGCACTCCAATACAATCAATTACTAACATCTTGGCAGAGTAACCCTATGCCATAGCCCAAATAATTGTATATTACAAATTTATGTATAGCAAAATTTATAATTTTTTAAATTTTTTTATAAAAACCAAAAATTAAAAAATCCAGGCACACCATACTATTAGTATTTCCATAATGCTCGAAAGCATCAAAACATTTTTCATGCAAGGAGGGAGCAAGCATGAGCAGCTCACTATTAACAACATGAACATGTAAGTGATATTAACATCAATATGATATTAACAAAAAAAATAAAAATTTTCTTTAGATCCTTGTTGAAATTGACTACATATGCTCTCTAATTTTGTCAAGTGAATGCAAACAAACAAGTGATGAATGATATGCTTAGAGCAGCAACAAGTCAATAAGTTCTGGAAGACCTAAATGCCACAAGCAAGATTGAAGATTCGGATGTGTAGGATTCTCAACAAACTCCAAGGGAATGCAAAAAGAAGTTGACACTAAGGAGGCGATTTTGTCAAGCGAATCTCACATGCCACTTCAAGCTCTCTACCATTCTAGCATGAAGAGCAACGACTATCCAAGAAATTCAACCATCTCTCAAAATTCAAACTCTTCATTGACAACAAGTTCTTCACAACTTCAAATCGAGGCTTAAAGATTAAACAAATCTACTTTCTTAAACAGTAATCATTTTCAATCTTTTGAGTTTAAAAAAAATGTTATCCCTTTTGTAAGGCTAAAAGCCCCATTGTGGGGGATTTTTGTATTCTTTAAAAAAGAAAAAAAAATACACGCACTATCATTGCACCTAAGGACTCTCAAATTAGATACATCTAGTGATCTTGGTTGACTGGCTCCATATCTAATCTCCTAGCTCTTTTTGTTCATCCCCCACACTCACTCAGGGCACATCAAGGGTAGGACATCCCTAGGAAGCATGCCTTTACCTACGGTTAGACTTGTCACCATTGACACACTTGCACATTTCCTTCCTTATATCACATCAATGCCTCTGACAATGGTGCGCAGATCGGTCGCAGGTAGCTCACGTAGTGAATTCCCAAAGGTCCCCAAGAACAAAGCACTCTACTTTTTAGCACAAAAACCAATGTAAAAACAAGCACGACATGAGACAAGAGACAAATTGGGTTGAATCTCCCCCATGCCTTGTGTGAGCGCTTCACAAAGCATGTATTTAATGTATATTTCCAATCTTTTTGCTCAAAAATAGCCCAATTACAAAAATATGACAAGTTTTTAGCTTTTGAGTTTGCTTTCTACCAAAAATAGGAAAATAAAGCTAATGGACGGTGCCCATAGAGTCTGGCACGCCCAATCTCAATGTCCAAATAAAAATAACATATCCAGGCGCATAAGCGCATACAAAATAATAATAAATAATCGATGTCTCTATAGACATAACAAAATATAGGCGTGGCGCCTATCAAAATATAGTCCAAAGATCGAAAACCCGCTAGACTCCAATGCTTTCCTCCGCACTGCTGCTATCTCTACACATCAACTGAAGCATTCACAATCATTAGTAAAATAACACAATTAAACCGACAAAAGTGAATACCTAGCAGTCTTCAGCTACATAAATAAATCAACTGGTTAGAAATAAATCCTAACCTTAATTTATTACGAGTGCGCACTCTAAACTCATAAACGTTTATTAATTTAATATGCATTTTGCGGAATCACCCGCTATGGAATCACCCATGTACACACTAAATTAATGAAACGCCCGAAAAGGACAGGCGTCCCCATCAACTTCTCGCACAAAGAATCCTCTTTGCGTATGAGCCCCGGTCATCTAAGTTTACGGAATCCACCGTAAAACCTCACGGAATCCACCGTGGAATATGCCTCCTGGCATCATACCCCCGGGGTGGGATAGCAATTGACCTCAATTGCTATTAGCTCAATGTGGAGCTAACAGAGTGGGGAAAGCATTTAGGTCTCTAGCGTGCATCCATTGTGCTTCCTCTACAGGATGGTTCTTAAATTTTACTAGATATCTAGAATACCTTCGGCCAGTTCTAGTGGTCATGTAGTCAGTGTCTATAATGGCTTCTGGTTCAAGTATTTCAGTCTCTTCTTCTAGTAAAGGTGGGTTTTCATAGACAGGGTGGATAGGTAATTGTCCTCTAAATGGTCTCAATAAACTAATATGAAATGTATTATGAATTTTCCAATGTGATGGCAGTTCTAACTTGAATGCATTGTCATTAATCTTATGAATGATTCTAAATGGTCCGTAGAATCTAGGGGCTAATTTAACAACTGGATGTCTATCTACACTTTGCAGTCTACGCTTTTCTATTCTAAGCCAAACATAATCATCAACTTTGAAATTCATGGCTTGTCTTTTCTTATTGGCTTGTTTGGTATACGATTGTTGGGCTTTAGCAATCATATCCTTTACTTCATCAAAAATAGTGTTATGCATAACAGCAATATCATCGGCACTTTGTATTCTATTAGACAAAGATGCAACAGGTGTAGATAATCTATATCCATAAATAACTTCAAAAGGTGCTTTCTTTGTAGATGTGTGCGGTGTATTATTGTAAGCAAACTGTAATAAATGCAAATGAGTATCCCATGTCTGAGGTTTAGAGATAGTGTATGCACGTAAAAGATCTAAAATAGTGCTATTTATGGCTTCTGTTTTTCCATTTGTTTCTGGATGAAATGCAGATGAAAAATCAATCTTTGTGCCTAGATTTGCAAACAGTGTAATCCAGAAATTATTACAAAATCTAGAATCTCTATCTGAAATAATCACTTTCGGCAATCCATGGTTAGTAAAAACAGTTTTCAAAAATAACTGTGCTGCTTGTGATGCTGTTAAAGTTTTCTTACATGCAATGAAATATGCTTGCCTACTAAATCTATCTACAATTGTCCAAATCATGTCATGGTTAGATTTAGTATTTGGTAAGCCAGTAATGAAATTCATAGATATATGTTCCCAAGGTTTAGATGGAATAGATAAAGGCATTAATAACCCATAATGTTTACCATGATGTCTTTTTATTCTTTGACAAATCAGACATTCAGACACAAAATTAGACACATCTGCATCCATATGCGGCCAATAAAAATCTTCAGTTAACATGCGTAATGTAGAAATGATACCTCTATGACCTTGATATGGGGGACAATGAATTTCATTCAAAACAAAAGATCGGAATGGAATAGTAACACACAGTCTCTTTTCAAAAAACATGAATCCATCATTATATGACAATGAATCAACAGGAATGAAATTATTTTGAACTAATTTTTGCCAATCAGAATGAAAAGTAATATCCTGGTGATATGTGTCTTTCATAGCAATCAAAGAATCAAAAGATATGATAGAGATGTTATGAATTGCAGGTCTTCTACTTAATGCATCGGCAACTACATTTTCTTTTCCAGGTTGGTATTGAATGATAGGATGGAAACTTTGAATGAATGAAGCCCATTTGATATGACGGTCAGAAATTTGGGGTTGGCTAAGTAGATGTCTAATGCTTTGCTGGTCAGTCTTTATCATGAATTCTGAACCCATTAAATAATGCTTCCATTGTTTCAATGCTTGGACAACTGCTAAGAGTTCCTTGTCATAAGTGGAATATTTGAGCTCAGAGGGTTTCAGCTTAGAACTAGAATATGCTATTGGATGGTTGTCTTGCATAAGCACGGCTCCTATTCCTGATCCGCTAGCATCGGTCACAACTAAAAAGAATGGTCTATTAAAGTCAGGCAATTGTAGGACAGGGGCATTGGTCAATGCACGTTTAAGTAAATCAAAGGATTTCTGCTGGTTTTCAGTCCATTGATAAACAATACCTTTCTTAAGAAGTTTGGTCAGTGGTAAAGCAAGTAATGAGAAATTACGTACAAACTTCCTATAGAAACTAGCAAGACCAAGGAATGAGCGTAATTCATGTACATTTTTAGGAATAGGCCAATGCAATATTGCGTCAATTTTCTTAGGATCAACTTTTATTCCTTCTTTTGATACAATATGACCTAGATATTCTATTTCTGTCTTAAAGAATTCACTCTTGTCAGGATTTGCAAACAATTGATTTTCTTTCAGTAATTGAAAAACTAATGATAAATGCTCATAATGCTCTTTTCACTTTGACTGAACACTAAAATATCATCAAAGAAAACAATCACACAATATTGATATTTTAGAAAAATACGATTCATCATTCTACTGAAAGTAGCAGGTGCATTAGTTAATCCAAATGGCATAACTAAGAATTCGTAATGGCCAAACTGTGTCCTGAATGCAGTCTTAAATATGTCGGATCTATCTAACCTCACCTGATGATATCCAGATTTAAGGTCAATTTTACTAAATATAGAAGATCCTTGCAGTTTGTCCATAAGGTCATCAACTCTAGGTATAGGATACCTATTCTTTACAGTGATCTTGTTTAATGCTCGGTAGTCAATACACATCTGATAAGTATTATTATTTTTCTTGACTAAGAGCACAGGTGCACTGAATGAAGAACTGCTAGGTCGAATTAAACCTCTATTTAGTAATTCTTCTACTTGACTCTGGATTTCTTTTTGCTCTATTTGATTATGCCTATATGGGGCTTTGCAAGGTGGTTGTGTGCCAGGTATTAGGTCAATCTTATGGTCTTCTGGACGTGATGGAGGTAAACCTGGTGGTAGGTCTTCTGCAAAACAGTCCTTAAAATATGCAAGAAATTCCTTACGCCTAGGGTGCATATGAGTTTCTTTTGCGTGCAATTCATTCACCCAAATGAGATATGATTTAGTATTCTTGCGTAGTGAACGTTTTGCTTGAGTATGCGAAAGCAGTGGAAACATATGAGATGCATGCATACCAAATAATGTAATAGATTTTCCTTGAAAATTAATATTCATTGTGTGTGTGGAATAATCTATATTGGGATTATGTTGGTGTCTCCATGGCATTCCTAGAATAATGTCGCTAGACTGTAATGGGACAACTAAGAAATTTCTTCTTTCAATATATGGACCAATTTGAATTTCTAAATTTTGAACTTCTTGTGTGCCATTGTACCTAGTACCTAAAAATGCAGCTTTTATGCGATAATGCGTAGGTACTGTGTGCAATTTCAATTCCTTTACCAATTTTGCTGAAATAAAATCATGCGTACTACCGTCATCATGCAAGATAGTTCTTTCTTTTCCATGCACCATACATTTCATAGTCAACAATGAATGTAAAGTAGGCATACCTGGTAAAGTGTCGGAAGTAGTAGTAGGATCATTTTCTTCTTCAGTGAAGTCCGGCATATCCTCATGCTCGTCTTCGTCCATAGCTCCAAGGTAGTTGATATGTGCTGATGGCTTCTTTGAATGACAATTTGCTGCGAGATGGCCTGGCTGGTGACACTTGTAGCATACGATGGGCTTGGCTTTGGTCACATTATTTGCAATGGCTGGGAGTCTGGGTATATTTGGATTTGCTTGTTGGATAGGCTTAGGATTTGGATTGATAGTGGATGGTAATGCAGGTGGTTTAGGCCAATTCTTGCGGAAAGATGGTGATGAAAAACGACCTGGATTAAACCTTCTGAAATTTGAATTGAATTGTTTAGATCCATAATTACCGTTTGCTTGGAATGGCTGTGGTCGTCGATCTCTTCCACGTAACTTATCTTCAGTGTCGTGAGCTAAGGAGATGGCATCTTCAAGGGTAGCAGGCTTGAACATATTCACCTCAGCGTAGTAATGTCCAAGAAGTCCAGACATGTACTTCCGCTTATGTGTCGTCTCTGGTACGTCTTCAAGCATGCGTAATTGTAGGAGTGCATTCCAAAAACGCTCTGTATACTGTGGAATAGGCTCACGGTCACGTTGTTAAAGTAAATCCCATTGCTTGATAGCCTTCTCATGAAATTGCGGTGGAAGAAAATTTTGCATGAACTTCTTCTTGAAATCTTCCCATGTAGCAGGACATTCTATGCTCTTACGGACGACAGTCCACCAAAGTGATGCTCTATCTATCAGATGATTAGTAACACACTTGATTTTATCTTTCTCAGGATAAGTTTCCTCATGGAAATAGTCATCAAACTGGCTAATGAATGATAAAACAGTCTTTCCTTCTCTTATGCCATTGAAAGTGCGAAACTTGAAACTTCGTTTACTTATCTTGGATTCCTTGCGAATGGTTTGTGCTTCAAGATTGGCGTCGATGGTACGGCGAATCAAATCTTCGGCTTGAGGTTCTTCTTTATCAGTGGACGCTCCTTGTAGCTTTGTTAATTGCGCTTGCAAGGCTTGCCTAGCTCTTCGCTCTTCGTCCAATTGTAACATGATAAGATCCAGCTTTTGTTCCATGGTAGGCTCGGGTAGGTTGTCTTCAGCCATAGGATCATCCATATGTGGGGTAGTCATCCTGTAAAACTCAACAAACCTTTCTCACTCAAAATCAGTTAGCGGGATGAGCGTAGCTCAAATTTGGGGTTACAAGGCTATGCATTTTTGGGTATTTTCTTCTTCAATTTTCAGAAATTCTGAAATATTTCTGTCTCCGTTTGCTGAAAGTACTTCAACGAACTTGTAGATAGGTAAAACAGCTTGCTGCGAACAACTTTCCAGTTCTAAGTTTTTGCAAACGAACAAGTCTTCAAGGAGTTTCGAGCGTTAGTCAGTTCTGATTTAGTCTGACTTGCAGAGTTGCAGACTTAACAGACTTGCAGGGTTGTTGACTTGCTGGACTTAGCCGATTTGCAGGACTTGCAGGACTTGATTAGTGTCGACTTACTGAACTTGTCTTCTGGAGTGCGTGACCGAGAGTTTGCCGACTTGTCTGCCCAGTAGAACTTGCAGAGTATAGAAGGACTTAAGCTTAATAAATTAAGCTTAAGCTTAATAGGCTTAAGAAGAAGGCGCCGTTTTCTGATCGTGAGGGGGGGGGGCCGTTTTTTTTTTTCCGCGTGATTTTCGGGCGTCTCCCTTGCTGATCGATTTGTCGTTTTGAAGCTTATCAAGCTTCTCTTAAGTTCTTAAGCTTTGTAATTAAGCTTTTTAATGAAGAAGATTAGAGCTTTCTCACTGTTTTATCACGACTTGATGAAGAGAATTGATGAGTGGTCCTCCGCCAACAGAGAGTGGTCCTTCGCGATCTGAGAGTGGAAATAGGGGTTCTTGATCGCCAGAAGTCTGCCTGTATCGACGGTTCGCGACGAGATTGACTGTAGAGGCCGTTTGTTCCTGGAGCTCCGCCTTCGCCCGAGATTGGTAGCGATTGGAAGCCCTTGATCTCTGCTCTGCTCTGATACCACTGGTGCGCAGATCGGTCGCAGGTAGCTCACGTAGTGAATTCCCAAAGGTCCCCAAGAACAAAGCACTCTACTTTTTAGCACAAAAACCAATGTAAAAACAAGCACGACATGAGACAAGAGACAAATTGGGTTGAATCTCCCCCATGCCTTGTGTGAGCGCTTCACAAAGCATGTATTTAATGTATATTTCCAATCTTTTTGCTCAAAAATAGCCCAATTACAAAAATATGACAAGCTTTTAGCTTTTGAGTTTGCTTTCTACCAAAAATAGGAAAATAAAGCTAATGGACGGTGCCCATAGAGTCTGGCACGCCCAATCTCAATGTCCAAATAAAAATAACATATCCAGGCGCATAAGCGCATACAAAATAATAATAAATAATCGATGTCTCTATAGACATAACAAAATATAGGCGTGGCGCCTATCAAAATATAGTCCAAAGATCGAAAACCCGCTAGACTCCAATGCTTTCCTCCGCACTGCTGCTATCTCTACACATCAACTGAAGCATTCACAATCATTAGTAAAATAACACAATTAAACCGACAAAAGTGAATACCTAGCAGTCTTCAGCTACATAAATAAATCAACTGGTTAGAAATAAATCCTAACCTTAATTTATTACGAGTGCGCACTCTAAACTCATAAACGTTTATTAATTTAATATGCATTTTGCGGAATCACCCGCTATGGAATCACCCATGTACACACTAAATTAATGAAACGCCCGAAAAGGACAGGCGTCCCCATCAACTTCTCGCACAAAGAATCCTCTTTGCGTATGAGCCCCGGTCATCTAAGTTTACGGAATCCACCGTAAAACCTCACGGAATCCACCGTGGAATATGCCTCCTGGCATCAGACAAAGCAACGTGAAAAAGTGTTGGAAAAGAGACCATTCTCTTCAATATCACTTGAAGCAACTACAACTATTGAAGACCCTTATTCTCAAGCCATTGAACTATAATACATCTTATCCACCTAATAATGATGTCTTCAAATTTTTCTTCAAGTCTAATCTCAATCAGCAATAACATCAACAACACCACTACAAGGAACCACAGTGTTGGCTATCTTCTAACTAAGTAATACTTATGTATTCACATGCACTCATGTCATATCTGCACCATAACTTAGACACAGTTCGAGTCCTCAAGTGTAGGACAACACTTCAAGTACACTCGAAGTTCAATCCCTCTCCCAAAAACAACAAAATATGTCATGTGCATGACAACAAGACTAGCACCTTCCCTTAGGGAGAGACTGCATGAGAGGTTTTCAATTGCAGGTAGTGAAGATTTTAAGGAGTAATGTGCCATTAGCTACTCCTCAAGATCTTCCATCCTCAACCACTACTTCTAACCTTTGACTTACCATGGAAACTTACTAGAAGAACATCAAAACCCACCAAGAGAATCCTAAAGAATACCACCAACTTTAGCAAACAGGACACCTACCACCACTCTGACAACAACTTGCCTTACAACAAGAAGCTTCAATGCCATCAACAACCTGAAGAACTTCTCTAAGGACAACACATAGTAGGTCCCTAGCATCCATGACTCTTTGGTGCAAGATGAAGCATGCCACCTACGATGGAGAGTGCCATGGGACTAGCACTTGTCTAGGAGGGGGATAATGTTAACCACAAATAGTAAGAAGCGTGCAACATGCAAGCAAGCAACACAAGGAAGGATCCCAAAATTTCAAAATTAGTCTTCAAATTATTAGCCACAACTCAATGTGCATGAAGCACTTGCATATTAGAGTTACCAAAAGATTACAACAATTGTATTGATTTATCATGTAAATCTACAAGCTAGGCTTGATCCCGTGCAAGTTGTAATGATAGCATAGGCTCCCACGGAAAAACCACAAAAGTTCTAGTTCATTCCCACCATAGAAAAAGCATGCAATAAGAGATGACTGATCTTGAGGCTCAAACGAGGACTAGATGCCCAAAAGGATGGAAAACCCCTAACCCTAAAAATCACATATAAAAAGGATGAGAATGAATAGAACAAGCTATTCATGTGTATGCAAACTTTGCACACTTGCCTTCTTGGTTCCTTGTGAGAAAGTTAGTGAGGATGAGAATGAATAGAACAAGCTATTCATGTGTATGCAAACTTTGTACACTTGCCTTCTTGCTTCCTTGTGAGAGAGTGGGTGAGTGGGAATGAGAGTGAGAGATTGAGAGCAAAAGAGTAAGAGAGTGAGGGTGAGGGACCAAGACGGTGAAGCTATACTCATCTAATCTCCAAGCACTCTCACTTGCCAAGCCCATGCTTCTCTTTTGCATGCAGAGGTCGTAGAGGGTTGAAAGTTAAAGGAGCACTCACTTGTATCGTGGAGTATGCAAAGTGTATCCTTTGTGGGATTGAAGGAAGGACAGGCCACTCACTACAAATTAATGCTTGCATTCATGCCCAAGAGACTATGTGAGAGGTAGTTGTTGATTCTCATGCATCAAAGCTCTTCAAGAAATAAGGGTGTGTCCAACATCCCGCAATGTTGAGCTCGTGTAGCAAGTGGCCTATTTTTTTTGAGCAGTTGTGAGATTTTTTGGTGGGGCGAGAGAGGAACTTCCATTTTTTTTTTCTATGAGCAACAAGGGGAAAGGCTAAGAATTCTAAAAAAGAAAATAAATTTCATATTGAATAACATACACATATATAAATAGAGTAGGCACATTTTGAATTGCATACACATGAATACCTTGTTCTATTCATTCTCATGAACCTCTATGAGAAACAAGGGGAAAGGCTAAGAATTCTAAAAAAGATAATAAATTTCATATTGAATAACATACACACATATAGATAGACTAGGCACATTTTTAATTGCATGCATATAGTTCATTTGAGCATAAATTGTTTGCTTTTCAATTGCATTGCTCAATAAAGCATGAGTACTTGAGCATAAATATTTTCAAAAGAATTATTTTCTCTAGGTGCATCTCATTTTCCATCTAACTACTTCGACACAAATTTTGGAAGACCCAAGAATCTTGGGGAGTTTTCTATAAGTAGATGAATTGAAGATCACTTGCATGCTTTACATGCACAATCGGAAGACACATAAACACATGCTTGTATGGCATAGGATAACAAATTTATGTTAGCATTCAAGTTTGAGTTTTCATGGAAACTTATCCTTATGAAGCAAGAAGAAATTTCTACATATCTTATGTGCTTCTTCATTGGAAAAATCCCCTTATTTTTTTGGGATTTAGGAGGAGCAGTTATGTCTCCATAAAAAACACATTGTACTCCTAAAAAAGGCCAAGTTCCCTAAAAAGTAAAGCTAAGGTGTGTATATTTAACAACAAGTAAAATCATGGTCACAAATGCACAAAAATATTCTACTTTAACCTAGAAATCAACTCAAGTGCCAAGGTCCCATTATGCTTGATGATAATCAAGTGATAGAGAACCCAAAGCAATATAAAAAGGGGCCTACAAGAGTCAACCAAAGGAAGGAGGAAGGGGATTGAAAGAAGAGTGCAAGTACTCTTCAATCATTGAAGAGAGTTGGAAAGTGAAGTAGAGAATGAATACTTGGTTGCAATTACATTGAATGGTCTTGGACCTGAGCATAAGTTGTTTGACACATCTATATCAGTGCAGTAGGAGATGCCTGATTTCAATGACTTGGTGTCATTTCTTATTCATGAAGAGGTCAAAAAGCTTGCATTAGCTACTAGCTCAAGTAGCTCAAAGGATAGAGATGCAATCTTCTATTCAAATCAAAGAGGCCACGGTAGCCATGGTAGAGGGTCCTCTCGTGGTTGGGAGACTAGCCATAATGCATATAAAAATGTGAATAATCAATATGTGCAAAATACTAGAGGTGGTGGATACTTTCGAGCAAGGGGGAGATCCAACTCTAGAGGTAGAGGTTCATGGAAATCTTAGAATACGAATGAGCAGTCCAATAAGGATAAGGACTATCAATGCTATGGTAAATATGGTCATATTACTAAGGATTACTAGAAAACACAAGTGACTTAGAGAACTAGACGTAGGCAATAGGGTCATTATGCTTCATCTAGCCATGTTGATGATGGTAGTGCTAACATATTTTCTGCTATTACCTGTGTTCAGAACAATGCCACTAAGGACCATAAGTTAGATGATGTAAGATACATTGACTCAGGGGCCTCCAGTCACATAAATCCACATGGAGAATTTTTTACTGACAAATGATTTTTTATGTCGAGAAGTTCTTAAAAATAGCCCAAAATTTTGAATTTCAGGGGAAAAATAGACTTTGTCAAAGGCAGCGGTCAATCAGTACGATTTTAAGCGGCAATGCCCAGAAAATGCTTAAAAGACCCACTAGACGACAGTTGGTGAATTTTCATAATTTTTTGGCAGGTCAGATGAGACCTTGGGAGATGCCTGGCAGTGGAGGAATTTAAGACAGATGCCCAAATTTTTTCAGACTTAAAATCGGATACCGGACGCGGGAATGGGAATGCTCGGGAGGCCAAGGACCAAAGGCAAGTGTGAAAGGACTTTAAGGGAGCCAAAGGGCATGACTTTTGGGGGGCCCCTCAAATTTTGGAAAATGTGGGGGGGGGGGGGGGGGGGGGGCATTTTTTCTGCACAGCGTGATCAGGAAGGTGCCATTATTTTCGTGGTGTGCCGTGTCACGGGGGGGTGAGGTGGGGTGGGGTGGGTTGAGCAGGGTTTTTTGAGGTGAGGTGGGGTGGGATGGATGGAGCAGGATTTTTTCAGGGGGTTGCCATGTCGTGGGGGAGAGGGGCTATGGGGGCTAAAAGCAACCCCCCCAACTGTCTGGATGCCCCCAACCGTGGGGTTGCCATGTCATGGGGGGGAGGGGCTATGGGGGCTAAAAGCAACCCCCCCAACCGTCTGGATGCCTGAGATGCACTTATTCTTCACTCTCCATCGTTGCCTTCGGCTTCAAAAATGGCTACCTAGTTGTGGAGATGCGGATCTAATCTTTCTCTCTCCTCCCTCTCTCTCCTACATAGAGGCACTTGATGTGGCAAGAATCAAGAAGAGAATCTAGTGATGGATGCTTGTCCGGGAGCCACCAGATTGTTCCAAGAGGCTGAGGAGGATGAAGATTGAAGATCTATGCTGAAATCCATGGCTGGTTGGTGGATATAGTGTCCCAATTAATTATTCAAGAAACCCGAAACACGCAAAAAGGCGGTATGCTCTATTTTATGAAAGAATTTTGCTTGTTTTTTATCGTTCATGGTCTAAATGGTGTGCGCATGGGCTGAAATTTTATTTGAATATTCCTTGCATTATATTTGAGGGCTGCAATCACTATTATGTAGAACCTGTATTAATTTATATCAATTATAAATTTTTAAAACCCAAAAAACCACTAATTTTGATGGAAATTGATAGTTTCTTTGATTTTGAGTGAGGAAAAATGAGTGGACATGGGATAAAATAAGAAAAAAATTTGAGTTTCAATTCAAATGGTCAGTCATTTAAAAAAACCAAAAAATAACCATTTTTTATTAAAAATAAATCTAAAAAATAGAGAAAAAATAGAAAAAAAAGGTTTCTTGCGTGGAAAAAAAATGGAAAAATAAGATCTATGTATGCAAATGTCCGACGGGTTTGAAGCATGAGGTTACGCCTTAGTTTGACCTTGTCCTTTGTTTTAAAGTGTGTATTTATTGCTTTTACATACAAAAAATGACATAAAAACCCTTTACACCTATGCACTGTAGCAAAATTTAAATGGTGTGGGGGAGGATGATGTTATACCATAGTTTAAGCTCTGAAATGATACAAAGGCTGATTGTTCTCTTTATCCATAACATTTAGGATGCAGTTTATTTGAAAATAATAGATCTAGCAGCATGAGGGTTAGCCTTGGTGCTAGGTTCCTACAACGAGGCATTGCGTATTAGTGGAATTTCATTAAAAGGGTTGTTTTTGCATGACACATAGGTTGATTTTAAATCATAATTGTTTGTGCACAAAATAAAGCATTCACTTTTGCATGAATCATATACACATGGTATTTATTCCTGGCATGCATAGCAGTTGGTTGAAGTATAAATGGCGCACGCTCGAAAGAGTAAGGCACCCAAGCTGTAGGTCTAAATGGTGGGTCCAAGGGGACAAGTAAGTGAGGATTGGTACATTCCTAGAATGATATAATATTGGTACCAAGAGCGGAGTCTATTTCGTATGTGCTATATGTGTTAGCGACGCATCGAGGGGCCAATCCCTAAGGTGTAGGAGGGTCGTAGTGGGGCCGCGATAATCAGTCAAGGGGTGCCTCCTATGTTGTTCTACGTAGTGAATTACACCAAAATATGTAGGGTATCCCTCTGAGGAGTCTGAGAAGGTTAAGGGTTGGACTACAAAACACGATACAAACGCAAAATGTATGTATGATGTCAAGGCAATGCGTCATGTAGACGCTCCTGACCGCTAGGCCATGGGATTGTCTTGTGCATGTTAGAGGTCCAGCTAGTGCTATAGCCAGTGCCAGTCCATTTTGGCTCCCATCATTTACTGATATGATTCATGACAAGCATGGTTATGTCTATACATGTGATGATACACAACATAATATTGAGCATAAGGGTGTAGTCCGTTCGGTTATACATGATGGTATGAAGAAGAATTTGCATGATGTTGTACATGTTCATTCCATTACTAAGAATCTGCTAACATTCAAGAGCAAAGTCTACAAGTTCAGTTCAATAAACGTGGTTGTTTTCTTGAGGAGTTTGGAAATGGTTGTAAGATGATAGCTAGAGGTAGAAGACATGGTCGTATGTTCACCATGGATGGTAGTATTCCACAATGGAAATCAGCTATGTTTGCACATGGACAGGAGGGTACAGTTAGAGAGCTTGAAATCTGGCATAAGTGAATTGAATATGTCAATGTTCAAAAGCTGCATACTATACAAATGAAGCAGCCAATTACATGCTTGCCATACCTACTCAAATTTAGGTCATGTTTGTGATGCATGTTAAATTTGTTGGGGGTAAAGGCGCATGTGCTTAACCACCCACGTATTAGATACATTGATAGTACCCACATACCCACACACTTGTACACTTCATTCTTTATTCTTTATTCTTTTCATGACATTTAAATAAAGGGAAGGCCGGTCACGCATTACAACTGTTGGAGTTCTAACATCTTGTGTCTCTCTCTCTTGCTCTTGCTCCTTCCACCATAGCTCTTGCTTCCACTCCGTTCTTCCACTTCACGGCTCACTCTCTTCAATTGGTATCAGAGCCATCTTCCTTGAGAGCTCAAGCCTGATCCGACATTGCTTTAGCTTGTGGAGAAAAGCTTCAGCTCACAATTTCAATAGTAGTCATGGATTCTTCACCTTAAGGTATGCATTGAGCTCCATCTTTTTCCCAATGATAGAAGACTTATTGAGGCTTGCTCCAAGCCTTCTCTTTGACCCAATCATCATTGCCTTGGACTTCATTGTGGGCACCAAAGGCAATAGCAATAGCAACAACATCATGCCTGCATGTTTTTAGGATGATTGGGACAACAGTACTTCTCTAGCATTTGATGCTCATTAGCTCCTCACTAAAATACTTGAAACTCCTCCTAGATGCTTAGCATTTGAGCCTTGGAATTAAGATTGAGCTCATAACTCAACTCCATTGAATGTGCATAATAGTCCACAGGTTGTGAGAAATAGGGAAACCCCCTCTCTTCATGCTTTATGCTCATTGGTATTGGTCATATGATGCCTATTCATATCTATTTGATGTCGGATCATCTAGGGATATTATGACAATGTATTGGAACACCATGGGATTGATTTGATCACTCTTTTGATCAATTTTATAGAGGTGTTTTAATGCTATAATAACCAAGGCTAAATCCTATTTTATCAGTAAAAGCATATGTCTATTTCTCCCAAGTGCTTACTGATTATTCTGGGTGATGTACCGATGCTCATGGTTCATGTTGCATGCTTGGTTATGCTTCCAGATTGCTTTTGAGATGAGATTGGAGCTTTGAATCTTAACATTGACTATCATTCACTGTTATATATGGTTCTTTGATGCTCTAGTAATTAAGAGCTTTGCAAGTTACTTGGATCAGATGCTCCCAAATATATGCTACTTGAATCTTCAATGGATGTATGGATGCTTTCCACATGATGTTTTGAGCTTTGTTTGCTTATCTAGAATTCAACTTTTGTTCCAATGGGAGCCACTACTCAACATTTGGATATTACATTGAGCATTTGGTTATGCAGATGAGCTTGAGGCTCTTACAGTGAGACTGTGGGACTTGGTGACATATTTATGCTCTTATCATACTTTATGTACACAATTGATGCTTAATAGGCTAATCTAACATTACTTTTGGGCTAGCACCTACCTCTATCACGATGTTGTCTCAATTATGCATGCATCTTGGTTGGCTATGTATTGAGCATCCATTATATTGCTCAGTTTATTGTGCCTTTGGCTGGTCTCTTCTATTACCCGAGTGCATGCGAGAAGCGAGCTTTTGAGTGATATTTTTGTGTCAACCTTGAGTTTTATTCCACATAGTCCACTTGGTCTTCTTTTTCTTTTTGGCATATATCAAGCACCAATGCGACTCCTCCATTGCCACCACCTCCACCACTATCTCTACCACCACCATGACCACTAGCAGTGCCACCACCACCATGACATCTTACTCTCCCCCTCCTCATCAGAACCACAACCAATTCTCCTCTCTCTCTCTCTCTCTCTCTCTCTCTCTCTCTCTCTCTCTCTCTCTCTCTCTCTCTCTCTCTCTCTCTCTCTCTCTCTCTCTCTCTCCTCATATGTTGGGAACCAACCCCACTGACATCCCACTCCCCTCAATAACATTACCACCACTAGCACTGCCACTACACCACCACGTCTTACTCTTCTCCTCCTCATTAGAACCACAACTAATTCTCCTCTCTCTCTCTCTCTCTCTCTCTCTCTCTCTCTCTCTCTCTCTCTCTCATACCTTGGAGACCCACAGCATACATCTCCCTCTCCTCCTCCCCCTCAATAACACACACACACACACACTCTCTCTCTCTCTCTCTCTCTCTCTCTCTCTCTCTCTCTCTCTCTCTCTCTCTCTCTCTCTCTCTCTCTCTCTCCACATTAGTAGTTCTCTCTCCTTAATTTCTCTACATTACTACAATAAGCTTATGTGATTATTTTTTATAATATTATCACAATGTTAGTCGTTGAATTACACATACACAAGTGATATCACACTCCGTATACATTCACATCCTCTCCTCTCAATTATTTGCATATATGTTAAAATTCCATCATGATGTATTAGAAGTTCAATTGTGCACACATGAGAAAAACCTTATACACTTACACATCTCTCTCTCTCTCTCTCTCTCTCTCTCTCTCTCTCTCTCTCTCTCTCTCTCTCTCTCTCTCAATCAACACATGAGTAGTTCTCTCTCCTTAATTGCTCTACATTACTACAATAAGCTTATGTGATTATTTTTTTATAATATTATCACAATGCTAGTAGTTGAATTACACATACACAAGCGATATCACACTCCGTATACATTCACATCCTCTCCTCTCAATTATTTGCATATATGTTAAAATTCCATCATGATGTATTAGTACTTCAATTGTACACACATGAGCAAAACCTTATACACTTACACATCTCTCTCTCTCTCTCTCTCTCTCTCTCTCTCTCTCTCTCTCTCTCTCTCTCTCTCTCTCTCTCTCTCTCTCTCTCTCTCTCTCTCAACACTCAACACATTAGTAGTTCTCTCTCCTTAATTGCTCTATATCACTACATTAAGCTTATGTGATTATTTTTTATAATTTTATCACAATGTTTTTGCAAATATTAGTTTATATTTATTGTAAATATTTTTTATAATATGAAAATATTTATTGCAAATATTAAATATCAATACAGTTGTCCATTGCTAGAAGGTGAAATAAGTGTTCTCTAACAAACTCCTAGACTCCCCCGTGAAAACCTACTAGCTCAATCAAACATGGAAGCATGTATTCCAAGAGGATAGTATTGAAGGGATTTTCTTCAATCAAATAGGAAAGCATGTGTTTGAAGAGGGTGGTATCCATGGGATTTTCTTGAAATGTAAATGGATATGTAAAGGAGTTAGGTGGGTTACACTGCATCTTCTTTATGCTATAATCCATAAATAGTATCATTGTAGGGCTAAAGTGTAGCCAATCAATATCATCAAAGCATTTTAGAAATTGTAGCTTAAACCTAACTCCTTACTGAAGAATGAGTTACGAGAATAAATGTGCTGGAGGTATCACTTTCCTACGATCAACCATATTCTCTTTAAAAGAAGACATAAAAGTGTAACATATTCTAAAGAATACATGTGGAATTACTTACTAGGAATCTGGATCCTTATGTCTCTTGTACTTTTTTTCTTCAATAGAACATCTCTGATACACCTCCTCATTCCATTGCTGCTCAATCTGGTGATCCTTATATATGAGCTACTCCTCCTTTAAGTGCACCTAATCTGTGCATTTCCTTGGCAAAGTTTGTAATATCCCCTTCTCCCATTGCCCATGCATGAACCTACCATTAATAGTTCTATTACATATAGATAACATGTCAACAAGATACCATTGAAAATATACTTCTATAGAGGGATACCAAGCTATGCTTGTAGAGAAGTCTCCATGCTACTAACTTGCATGACTTCTAAGACTCAATATTATCATTTGGTTTGAAATTCTCTTTATCTCCTATGTGAACTAGAAGAACAAATCTTTGTTTACTTGAATATTATAGCAATTTTCTTATTGAGAGAGATATATATATATATTTATATATATAAAGAGATTATGTGACTTTATAATCATCTCTCTAAGGGGACATGATTTTTTTTTTACTAAATAGGGGTTACTGACAACCCCTTCTCATCGAGAGAGAGAGAGAGAGAGAGAGAGAGAGAGAGAGAGTGTGTGTGTGTGTGTGTGTGTGTGTGTGTGTGTGTGAGTGAGTGAGAGAGAGATAAAGAGATTATGTGACTTTATAATCATCTGTCTAAGGGGACATGAATTTGTTTTTATTGAATAGGGATTACCGACAACCCCTTCTCATCAAGAGAAAGAGAGAGAGAGAGAGATTTGAATCATAACTCCCCTCCATCATCTCTCTAAGAGAACATGAAATTTTTTGTCGCCAAACAGGGGTTGCAGACAACCCGTTTTCAGCAAAAAAAATCACAAGTTACCTCCATCTCTCTAAGGGGACTTATGATTTTTTTTGGTTGGGAATGGGTTGCTAACAACTCCATGTCCAGTGTTTTTTTTTTAAGAGAGGACTTGTGATTTTTTTTTCGTTGAGAAGGGATTGTTGGCAACCCCCTATTCGGCAAAAAAAATCACATCTCCTCAAAGAAATGATGGAGGAGACTTGTTTAAAAATTTTCATCTTGAGAATGGGTTGCAAGCAACCCTCTTCTTGATGAGTTCCTAGCAACCCCCTCTCAACCAAAAAAAAGTCAAAGCAAGTCACATAATCTCTCTCTCTCTCTCTCTCTCTCTCTCTCTCTCTCTCTCTCTCTCTCTCTCTATTTCTATTTATTAATTAACTAAAAAATAGATAATAATTAAGTTATTAACTAAGTAATAAATTGTGCAGTGCATGTGTGTATGCGTCTATGTATGTGTGCATGGCCCTTATCTTTATTTCTCACTATGTGTATCTCGTGCAACTCTCTCTCTCTCTCTCTCTCTCTCTCTCTCTCTCTCTCTCTCTCTCTCTCTCTCTCTCTCTCTCTCTCTCTCTCTCTCTCTCTCTCTCTCTCTCTCTCTCTCTCTCTCAACACATTAGTAGTTCTCTCTCCTTAATTTCTCTACATTACTACAATAATAGTTCTCTCTTCTTAATTGCTCTACATTACTACAATAAGCTTATGTGATTATTTTTTATAATATTATCACAATGTTAGTAGTTGAATTACATATATACAAGTGATATCACACTCCATATACATTCACATCCTCTCCTCTCAATTATTTTCATATATGTTAAAATTCCATCATGATGTATTAGTACTTCAATTGTGCACACATGAGCAAAACCTTATACACTTACACATCTCTCTCTCTCTCTCTCTCTCTCTCTCTCTCTCTCTCTCTCTCTCTCTCTCTCTCTCTCAACACATTAGTAGTTCTGTCTCCTTAATTGCTCTACATTACTACAATAAGCTTATGTGATTATTTCTTATAATATTATCACAATGTTAGTAGTTGAATTACACATACACAAGCGATATCACACTCTGTATATATTCGCATCCTCTCCTCTCAATTATTTACATATATGTTAAAATTCCATCATGATGTATTAGTACTTCAATTGTGCACACATGAGCAAAACCTTATACACTTACACATCTCTCTCTCTCTCTCTCTCTCTCTCTCTCTCTCTCTCTCTCTCTCTCTCTCTCTCTCTCTCTCTCTCTCTCTCTCTCTCTCTCTCTCTCTCTCTCTCTCTCTCTCTCTCTCTCTCTCTCTCTCAACACATTAGTAGTTCTCTCTCCTTAATTGCTCTATATCACTACATTAAGCTTATGTGATTATTTTTTATAATTTTATCACAATGTTTTTACAAATATTAGTTTACATTTATTGTAAATATTTTTCATAATATGAAAATATTTATTGCAAATATTAAATATAAATAGAGTTATCCATTACTAGAAGGTGAAATAAGTGTTCTCTAACAAACTCCTAGACTCCCCCGTGAAAACCTACTAGCTCAATCAAACATGGAAGCATGTATTCCAAGAGGATAGTATTGAAGGGATTTTCTTCAATCAAATAGGAAAGCATGTGTTTGAAGAGGGTGGTATCCATGGGATTTTCTTGAAATGTAAATGGATATGTAAAGGAGTTAGGTGGGTTACACTGCATCTTTTTTATGCTATAGTCCATAAATAATATCATTGTAGGGCTAAAGTGTGGCCAATCAATATCATCAAAGCATTTTAGAAATTGTAGCTTAAACCTGACTCCTTACCAAAGAATGAGTTATGAGAATAAATGTGCTGGAGGTATCACTTTCCTACGATCAACCATATTCTCTTTAAAAAAGACATAAAAGTGTAACATATTCTAAAGAATACATGTGGAATTACTTACTAGGAATCTGGATCCTTATGTCTCTTGTACTTTTTTTCTTCAATAGAACATCTCTGATACACCTCCTCATTCCATTGCTGCTCAATCGGTGATCCTTATATATGAGCTACTCCTCCTTTAAGTGCACCTAATCTGTGCATTTCCTTGGCAAAGTTTGTAATATCCCCTTCCCCCATTGCCCACACATGAACCTACCATTAATAGTTCTATTACATATAGATAACATGTCAACAAGATACCATTGAAAATATAATTCTATAGAGGGATACCAAGCTATGCTTGTAGAGAAGTCTCCATGCTACTAACTTGCATGACTTCTGAGACTCGATATCATCATTTGGTTTGAAATTCTCTTTATCTCCTATGTGAACTAGAAGAACAAATCTTTGTTCACTTGAATATTGTAGCAGTTTTCTTATTAAGAGAGAGAGACAGAGAGAGAGAGACAGAGAGAGAGAGAGAGATAAAGAGATTATGTGACTATATAATCATCTCTTTAAGGGGACATGATTTTTTTTTTACTGAACAGGGGTTACCGACAACCCCTTCTCATCAAGAGAAAGAGAGAGAGAGAGAGAGAGCTTTGAATCATAACTCCCCTCCATCATCTCTCTAAGAGGACATGAATTTTTTTGTCGCCAAATAGGGGTCGCCGACAACCTCTTTTCAGCGAAAAAAAATCACAAGTTACTTCCATCTCTCTAAGGGGACTTATGATTTTTTTTTTGGTTGGGAAGGGTTTGCTAACAACTCCATGTCCAGTGATTTTTTTTTTAAGAGAGGACTTGTGAATTTTTTTCCGTTGAGAAGGGATTGTTGGCAACCCCCTGCTCGGCAAAAAAAATCACATCTCCTCAAAGAAATGATGGAGGAGACTTGTTTAAAAATTTTCATCTTGAGAATGGGTTACAAGCAACCCCCTTCTTGATGAGTTGCTAGCAACCCCCTTCTCAACCAAAAAAAAGTCAAAGCAAGTCACATACTCTCTCTCTCTCTCTCTCTCTCTCTCTCTCTCTCTCTCTCTCCTTCTGTCTTTATATTTTTATTTAGTAATTAACTAAAAATAGATAATAATTAATTTATTAACTAAGTAATAAATTATGCAGTGCATGTGTGTATATGTATGTATGTGTGCATGGCCCTTATCTTTATTTCTCACTATGTGTATCTCGTGCAACTCTCTCTCTCTCTCTCTCTCTCTCTCTCTCTCTCTCTCTCTCTCTCTCTCTCTCTCTCTCTCTCTCTCTCTCTCTCTCTCTCTCTCTCTCTCTCTCTCTCTCTCGTCATTAGGACTCAATAGAGTCAATAGAAAAATAGAATATATATATATATATATATATATGAGTTTTTTATGAGAGAGAAGAGAAGAGATAAGTTTTAAAACAATGTTTGAAGAGAGAGAGGAAATTTAAACATTTTACTTTTGGGATATTTTTTCTCTGAACATAGAAAACTAATAATTAACATAACATATAATATCTCTTATATTTTGCATTGTGTATTTGAAAATATTATCAAAGATTTAAAAAGTTAATACTATTCAAATTATAATCAAAATGTAACTTTTTTGTCTAATTGTACTTGGGACAAAAACTTTTTAATAGAGGAATTTGATCTCAAGTTGGAGAGAGAGAGAGAGAGAGAGAGAATGTGTGTGTATATTTTGATAAAGGTCCAAAGTTATTAATGCAAGAGAAGCCCAAAGGTAGTATTGTAGTATTATAGGAGAGAGTTGTTATAATTGTTTTAAGCCACATAGAGAGAGAGAGAGAGAGAGAGAGAGAGAGAGAGAGAGAGAGAGAGAGAGAGAGAGAGAGAATGTGTGTGTGTGTGTGTGTGTGTGTGTGTGTGTGTGTGTGTGTGTTTGAAACCACTCTCTATGAGGGGTCACATGAAAGGAAGCCCCTGAATCTATCAGCCAACACTAAGCATACCCTAACAAAGCATCAGTCAACTATGAAGTATTAAGAGAAAAAATTGCAAGAATGAAATCATCATCAGAATCAGTGTGCACTACATTAATCTCTTCAATTTTAACACTGTGCTTGCTAGGAACAATAGTGTGGCCATCATTTTTGTCATGTACTTTACCCTTATCCTTTTCCTTGTGCTTGTTCTCGCGCATCTTATAGCAATGTGGCTGAATATGCCATGCTTTCCCACATTAATGACAAGTCAACAAGGACTTACAGCCATGGGACTTACTACAAGACTGTCCATGTGACTGGAAGTGCACAAACTATCAAAGAAGGCTACTGTAATCACTACAAATAGCCTTAAAACCACTGCTAGATCAAGCTAAAAACAAGAGGTACTGATCAAATAATGAACTATCCACAAACTCAGTGCAAATAACTATTAAATGAAGGAGACTGCTTGCATGAATAGTGCAATAAATTGCAATTACAACATGTTGAAAATGAAGTACATCACTAAGAAATCCAAGGGACTAAGAAAAAGTGAAGATCTATGTCACCTTCTTGCTTTTCTTCTTATTCTCTATTAGCTTTTTTACTTATTGGTACTTGGTGGTGGATGCAAAGGAGTAACTGTGATGGATTTAGATCATGGAACTATCTTCAAGCCTTCAAGCTTTCAGGCTACAATGCAAGAATGTAAGATAGGTGAGTTAACTACACTGCATCCTTCTAACTCTCATGCTTGTGTGTCCTTGCACACATGCATGTGTACTGATTTCCCTTTTAGGGTTTTCCTTGTACAAATTCTCATAAAAAATCCTAAGAGGATCCCTCTGAAAGAAGAGCCAAGAAAGTTATGTTGTATATAAGTAATCAGAATAGCTTTGACAAATTAAGAAGACCCGAACAAAAAATAGAGAGAGAATATATGCCACCTCATCTAGAGGATCATGCTTCTACCCTAGTAAATTGTACACCTTTCTCTCTCTCTTTTCTGGTTGCAGCAATAATTGGTATAAGAAAAACTGCAACTGCCAAGGAATATCTCCAACTAGCAGTGAGAGTGAATATGCGACGAGCACCAAGAATTGTCAAAGAATTAG
Source organism: Lygodium microphyllum (assembly GCF_053477565.2). Classification (NCBI taxonomy): domain Eukaryota; kingdom Viridiplantae; phylum Streptophyta; class Polypodiopsida; order Schizaeales; family Lygodiaceae; genus Lygodium; species Lygodium microphyllum. Next base: position 23,599,852 of record NC_141162.1, on the reverse strand, counting down.
TGTGTCAGACTAAGATACATCCCATAGGCATAACCATCATGCATAGAGTGGGTTTCACAGGTAGCAAGGGAAGGGCAAGAAGCGAGTTTTTTGAGTGCCTAGTCTTTAAAATCAAAAATATATTCTAAATACTTTGAATGTAAGGAATTTCAATTGGAAGGGTATTAGGATTCAATGGAGAAGAGAGGGAGGAGAGAGAGATAAAAATGACTTTTGGATTATATATATATATATATATATATATATATATATATATATATATATATATATATATATATATATATATATATATATATATATAAAACAATTATTGATGAGAGACAAGAAAGAGGTGTCATGTTAAAAATCATTGATAAGAGAGAAGAGAAAGAAATGTGAAAAGTACTTTGGATAGAGTGGTACCTTTTTCAAATTAATGTAGGAGAGGCCCAAAAGTAGTATTATAGTATTATAGGAGAGAGTGCTAGAAATTTTTGAAGTCAAAGAAGGGGTTGCCCCCTTCTTTGGCTTCAAATTCTAGCATTCTCTCTTATAATACTACCTTAGACCCACTCCTACATTAATAGCCTTGGATCTTTATACACACACACACAATCACAATTTGACTAGATTTGTCCATTTGGGTAATGACCTAGCACTTGAGATAGTTGGTATTGGTGATGTCTAGTTTGGTTTAGGTTGTATGTTTACTATTCATGATGTACATCATGTGTAACAACTCTCAAAAAGAGCCTTATCTTTGCTGGCACTTTGGATGATGCAGGTTATGTGGTTTCTTTTGGTGATTCCTCACAAAGATTACCCATGGGAATCTTGTCATTGCACATGGTGCTAAGTCCAATACTATCTATCTCTTGCTTGTATCCAGGTAAGTTGACCATATTTTGGCAATGGATGCAATACCACATGTATCTCTTTGGCATGGTCGCCTTAGGCATATGTCCTTGAAAGGAATAAAAATGCTTACTCATTTGTAGTACCTTCTATCCCTTGACTATAAGTTCTTTGAGTCTTGTGATCATTGTTTATATGTCAGGAAAACACATAACACGCATAAAAAGTCTGATATGACATGCATAGGTGAGCCATTGGCTCTCATTCATTTGAATCTATGTGGTGCCATGCCTTGCAAGTTGTTAGGTGGCACTAAGTATTTCATTACCTTCATTGATGGCTATATGCATAAGCTTTGGGCATATCCTATTAAGCAGCAATCGAAAGTCTTGGCTACTTTTCAACATTAGCTTGCTTTAGTTGAGAATCAGTCTGGGTATAGGCAGAAATATCTAAGTTCATATAATGGGGGTGAGTATGTCTCTAAAGCCTTTGAACAGTTTTGTGACTAGAGGGGTATTAAGCATCAATTGATGGCCCCATACATCCCACCCCAGAATGGTATGGTTGAGCATATGAATATGAAAATCTGGGAGCAAGTTCACAATATGCTTAGCCAGGCAAGCTTACCACAGTATTTTTGGACTGAGGCAATTACTACTACCGTATACTTGATAAATTGATCCCTATGTACTGCTCTTAACTATCAAGTTGTAGAGGAGGTATAGTCTAGAAAACCTCCCTCATATGCTCATTTGCATGTCTTTGATTATGAGGCCTTCTACCATATTCCCAAGGACAAGTGCAATAAGTTGGATCCTAAGTCTAAGAAATGCATACTTCTTGGTTATGGGGATATAGATGAGATGGGCTATCACCTATGGGATCTGCATGCTTAAAAGGTTATCCGCAACTGTGATGTTGTTTTCCATGTGAGGAGAAAATGCATAAGCAGCATGAGCATGTCGTTGAGGTACATAGGGTGATATTTCAAGAGGAGCCTCCTATTACTATATACCCAACTAGACAACTTGCAGTAGTGGCCAATGCTCTAGTGGCCCCCAAGTCCATGATGCTCCGCGGGATGTACACGCCTCACAGCCTATTTTGTCTAAAGATAGACAATATCCTGTTGCACTTTGAACCCTCTATCGATTATGTTATGGTGAAAAATGCTAGTGAGTCTCTTACTTATGATGAGGCCATGTGAGGAGGTGATATCACTCTTGGGAGAGGGCCATGCAGTCGAAGTATGACTCACTGCAAAAAAAATCATAAGTGGGATTTGGTTCCTTTGCTTAGTGGCAAGTGTGCTTTGCCATGCAAGTGGGTGTACAAGTTGGAAAGTATCCCTAGATGCCCCAAGCCAACATACAAGGCCAAATTGGTTGCTAAGGGTTTCAAGCAAGAGCATGGTGTGGAGTTAAAAAAAGGCTCTTCTCATGTCCTGAAGATGACTACCATATGCTTGGTCTTGACTTTGGTTGCTCAGCTTGACTTGGATCTTTATCATATGGATATCAAGATGGCTTTTCTTCATGGGGACATGCGTGATGATATTTACATGAAGCAACCTAAGGGCTTTGCAAAACATGGGAGGACCACCTAGTGTATAGATTGAGGAAGAGTCTTTATGGCCTTAAGTAGGCACCTAGGGAATAGTACCACAAGTTTGATGCTTTTATGCATTCACAAGGATATTCGCGTAGTGATATGGATCCGTGTTTATACAGAAGAAGGCTCATGATGGCAGCCTTATGATTTTGATTATCCATGTGGATGATATGTTGATTGTTGGGAGTGCTCATGATGAGTCGGATCCCTTGAAAGGTCAGCTCAAGAAGAGCTTTGAGATGAAGGACATGGGCCAGGCCTCACATATTCTTCGGATGCTCATTGCACGCGATTGCTCTAAGGGGTCCCTTTACTTGTCACAAAAGAAGTATATTTAGAAGATTCTTGAGCAATTTCATATGCAAGATGTTAAGCCTATTGGATGTCCTTTACCTTCTCATGTAAAGGATCTGTAGTTTGATGAGCAAAAGCCTGAGATGGCCAAGATCCCTTATGCGTCCATGGTGGACAATTTGATATATACCATGATAGTCAATCATCCTAACATAGCATTTGTAGAGGGAGTTATGGCACGCTATATGGCTACACCTGGCAAACAGCATTGGGATACCATCCAAGGGTATCATGAGGTACATGAAGGGCACATTAGCTATGTGCATCTGTTATGGTGGCCAGGATACATGAGTCATGGGATACACTAACTCTGATTATGCAAGACATGCAAACAATAGAAAGTCCAATAGGAAGTCTACCTGTGGCTATGTCTTCACCTTTGCTAGAGGTGATATTTCTTGGATGTCTAGGGTGCAGAAATGTATAACTCTATCTACTACAAAGGCAAAGTATATTGCAGCCATTGAGGCATGCAAGGAGGCTCTCTCGTTAGGCCAACCTTGCCATTACTGATTTGGTCCCTACACTACATGATGGGACCTGAAATGAGCCGGCACTAGCTATAGCACTAGCCGGATCTCATGCTCATGACACACAAATACCCTCACGGCCTCGCGGACAAGGAGCATCAATCTAATGTTGAAGGACAAACCGCCCTAAAGCTTAATTCATGCATTTATAGTTCATAGTCCAACATTCCCCTAAAACTCCTCAGAGGGAGAACCCTTACACATTGGCAATGCCACGATCACACATATATGGAGGCACTCCACCGACTAATAGTCGGAGCCCCACTGCAGCTCTCCTACATCTTAGGGATTGGCGCTTTGATGCGCTGCTAAACATTTAACACAAACGAGCACAAACTCCTCTCTTCTATATTTCTCGTATTTCCAGGAGATATACCATGCTTCCTCACTTCACAATCCCTTAAGAAACCGACCCTCTACCCTACGGCAAGGGATAACCTCACACTCTCAATCGTGGGTCAAAGTCCTAAGAAAATAATTGCTATGCAATCCAGGAGATTTTCCTTCGATACCATGAACCATGCATAGTGCATAATGTGAATGGTTTAGTGCACAAATAATAGAAAATCAGCATTGTGTGTCGTGTGAAACCAATCTTTTCATGATTTCCATGCTAACGTTTATGTATTGAAACGAGGAGAGACACCAAGCCTTACGCTCATGCTGCCTTTTCCTTTATTTTAAAACAACATCCTATAGCCATGATGCAACACATAAATTAGATTTAAGAGTGTACTTTAACGCTCAAACTCCCCTCTCACCCTACCGTTTAATGTTTTGCAGTCATTGATAGGTGTAAGAGTCGTTTTATGTGTATTTCTTTGTAGAGAAAGCAATAAATACAGACAAAAACATAGAAATGCGGGTAAACCGAGGCTAACCTCGTGCTCTACCTTCATTATACATTGCACAAACACTTATGTGATTTTTTGGAATTTTCTTTTTATCGTTTTCCAATTTTCTCCCATTTAAAACCTGTTTTTCACCATTTTTTGTATTTTTCCTCTATTATTTTTAATAAAAAATGACTAAAAATTGAAATTGATTATGGGCTATGGCCCTTAGGTTCTTTGACAGCAAAATTTTAGGTTTTATTGATGTTATATCTCATGTTTCCCCTTTATTTTGCAAAAAACCCCTATTTTGCCTCTTAAACGCATGTTTTACGGGTTTTATACCATTAATTTCAGTCATAACACTTATGATTTTCTGATTTTCTGAGCATAAACTGATCAAACTCATAGCAAACAATAACATAATGCATAATCAACCTATGGGAACAATATTTCATCACCCACATAGCATAAAAACTCATTTTTTCTTCATAAAGATTGAATTACCACTTAGGCTTTGTGTCTCGAGATCTCGGTTTTGCTATGGGACTGCGTGTCAACCCTCATTCAATGTCCAGCATCTTCAAGAACAACATTCTTCATGTCTTCATCCACTTGGAAGCAATCCGGTCTCATCTGGACAAGCTTTCCTCCATCATTCTTCATTGTCTTCTTCCACACAAGAACAACCCCTTAAGGGAGAGAGAGGGAGGAGAGAGAAATACTAGAATCAGAATTCTCCAATCAGGCCACCATTTGACGGGCGAGAGGCGGCGATAAGATCAGCAAGGAGAATGTAGGCAAGCTTCATGCTCGATTGGGTAGGGTATTTGCAGCCGGTCATCACCATTCCATCATCCCATGGCACATTTTTCAGCGCATCCTGATGGCGCCCTCCTCCACGTTTTCTTCTTCTTTTTTGTTGCCCACGATTTGTGGTTACATCAAATGCTACATGTCCCCCCCCCAAAGGTCATGACCACTTGACCAAAGTTTGGTCCACCTTTTCGTATCTTGCCCGGTTCCTTGGCCATTTCCCCGTCCGGACTCCGAATCGAGCTCTGAAAAATCCTGGGCGTCCGGCTTGACATCCCGCATTGGCTGGTAACTCTTGACAAGCCGGACGCCTTTAAAGCACTTTAAAGCACTTTGACGCTTAAAATCATCCTAGGTCAAGCCGCCGCCTTCGACGTTGAATATTTTTCCCTTGATATTCGTAATTTTTAGCTATTTTTAAGCACTTCTCGGCATCAAAACTCCGCTCTCATTGGCGACCAACGGGATAGGGCAATTCAGCCCGTCGAATCCCACAGTAGATCTGCACAAAAACAACCAAAGGAAGCATCAAGCTGATACAAAATAAATACATACTAAACACAGCACAACGCTCACCCTACCCCTTGACAGACCAAGGCATGACATCCACAAGGAGTAGGCCTAGCATAATTTGATAAAAGGTCCGAAGCTAGTCACTAACCAACTGCTCCAACATAGCCAAACTAAAAAGAACTATCAAAGAGGTTGCCCTAAGTGGTGGTTTGAACTACCTACCTAACTAAGGACAACACAACTAGGAGCTCCTACTAGGTGAGGACTCCTATAGCCTGATCAAGAAGTATTTTCTTTCAGCACATTTCTTCGTTTAGGGTTTTTATTTCTATACTTGAGCATGTAAAAAGGAGGGAGCTGAGCGTAGTGACCCAAGGAGAACAGGGCATCGGCCTCAGGTCCTGTCTCGGTACCTAAGAACCTACCAAGCCCTCGCAAGGCAACACTTAATCCTTTTTCGACGCTCACTTTTATTTTCGCTCCAGCCTTCCTTAATTTCTTCTTTTCCAGCAAGAAGCCACCCCTAGGAAGACAAGGCATTGGCTCCCCGGGTCTGACTCGTCCCCAGGAACCTACCAGGCCTTCACTAGGCAATGATCAACTGCTCATAATTTTTTCTTTCTTTCCTTTTCAATTTTGATAAGGATTAGAAACCCTTTTTACACACCTTTGTATATTTTTATTTTCTTTAAGATATTCAAGGTTTCTTGTTCTTTATTATCTTTATTTTCTTCTGGCAGGCTTCTCTAACTGCCTCACAACTAACAAGAACTCCTAGAACGTCTTCCTAGCAGGCTAACAGAACAGGGTCACTAGGATTCCCTTCTAAAACAGAGCTTTTGATGCTTAACAATGTCTTTACAGGAGGTAATGACTACTCAGACCTCCCTCAAACATACTGAACCTAAACCTGGGACTTCATGCCTTGGGACTCCGGTCACCAACAAGAAACGAAAAACCCCTTAACAAGTACACAAATACATATAGCAGAAAAACCACAGTACTCATAAAGGAAGGATATCACCTAGATAGGGCCACAAGAAGCTTCCGCGCAACAAAAGGCTCCTTCCAAGCTCTTCTTCCGAATCTGTCTAGCACATAACTAAAACAAGAAACCATTAACCGCACCTGCACTAAACAGACAACTGGCCCTCTTGGCCTAATGAAATAAAGCACTTCACTACCAAACTTAATCGGCCCTCTGGGCCTAATGAAATAAAGCACTTCACTACCAAACTTAATCGGCCCTCTTGGCCTAATGAAATAAAACAGTAAAACCTCGCAAAACTAGTCCTCTTGGCCTAATGAGATCAAACAAAATAGCACCTACACATCCTTCCCTGGAATAGCACAGATATACAATAATAAGCTCCTTTCCAAGGAGGAAAAACAGACTCATAGCCCTAAACTAAATGCATAAGGTTATGACCCATCCCTCCCGCATATATAGCAAGAGACATACGCATGATATGTTGTCTAATCAACCTATGGGTCCAAGATAATAACGGTAGATTGGTCTCGACTACTCTTTGCATCACCCATATCAACCATCGTCTGCCATATATCGCATGTTCTGATAACATTCCCCACAAGTGACCGGGTCCTGTTTCATCATTGATCACAATATCCAAACTAGGACCACAATTAAAGAAGAGGTCTTCCTCATAAGCAAGATTTGCCAATGAATCCGCAAACTGATTCCAGTAACGTGGAATCAGCTGAAAAGACACTCTCTCAAACTCCTCTAGTAGGGTCATGGCAGTTCGATGATACATACAAAGGATGGGATTCCGCACTATGTATGTCCCATCTAGCTGATTCAGGATCAACTGGGAATCCCCTTTTACTAACAACCGACGAATACCACCTTGTTTGGCAATATGCAGTCCCACAATCAAGGCTTTATACTCCGCCATATTGTTAGTGAATCCTACCAGATAAGCAGCTAACGTCATCGTAACTCTACATCGGGGATCTCGGATTACTACTCCAACACTCCCTTTTTTATTAGGGCCCCTGGACACTCCGTCAAAATATAATGTATACAACCACAATGGGTTTATACAGCTGGCCATCACAAACTCCTCTATTCATAATTATGGTAATCAAAGTTTAGCATGTTGAGAGGATGAACTAACGGCTCCATCCCACCTTCTTCATTGAACTCAACAGGGATACTCGTCAATAGTCGCAAGCAGTGATGGCAAAAGACTTTAATCTCCCACACAAAGGTTCCGTCTTCTTGCTCAATCACTTTGTATCCTTTGCTCCACCAGATAAGTTTCCCCTGATGGTATCTCTGCTCCAGATATGGATGCTCCAAATAAGGTATTAACTGACCCATCAACCAGCTTTTAAGCTCTTTTGCAGGTCTCAAATCATCCCTAACATGGACCTGCAATGCATTTCTCTATATTAGCATACTTAGAAATAATAAGGTTTAATCTTATTAAGATTGACCTTATTTTTAAACTCTACTCCCTGTAGATCAGCTAATAGGGCTGTAGACCTATTTTTCCCTAACCTAACAATCTTGTAGGGGCCATCCCATTTAGGTTCCAGCTTCCCTGGAAACAACTCCCTACGCGCATCGTAATAGAGGACTAATTGCCCTTTTTTAAAGGTATATTTCTTCGCTCGAAGGTCATGCAACTACTTCATCCGACGTTTAGCCACCTCCTGATGTAATAAGCTCTGCAGCTTCAGCTCATCCAGGTGGGCTATGGTCGTGAAACGTTCAAAAAGGGAATCCTTATCTCCCAAAGAATGGTTAATTGCAAACCGTATGGTAGGCAACTCAATCTCGAGGGGTAACACACACTCTTCCCCATAAACCAATTTGAATGGAGTATGGCCGGTAGCTCGCTTGAATGTGGTATTGTACGCCCATACTGCCACATACAACTTCCTGTTCCAGTCTCGTTTCTTCTCGAAGACTATTTTAGACAGGATTCCCACAAGCTGCTTATTAGTACTTTCAACTTGCCCATTTTCTTGCAGATTATACGGAGTCATTTTATTGTGATTGATTTGCCAAGCCTCAATCAAGCTTTTGATCACCTTATTCAGGAAATGGGTTCCACGGTCCGACACTAATTCTTTTGGTGGATCGAAACGGTAGATAATTTGCTCTAAAAGGAAACTTGCAGTCTCTTTTGCATTGTCCTGCCTCGTCGCCCGCGCTTCTGACCATTTGGTAAAATAATCAGTGGCCACTATAATATACCTCTTTTGGGTAGTAGACGACGAGGTAATAGGACCCACAAAATCAATGCCCCACTTCTCAAATGGAAGGATAGCCATGATAGACGTAAGTGGACGTTTCCTATTCTCTCTATTGTCATGTCTTTGACAGGTATCACATCTCTTTACACACTCAAAGGAATCTTGGAAGATGGACGGCCACCAATATCCAGCTCGTAATGCTTTCTGCGCCGTCAACCATCCTGCAAAGTGCCCTCCATATGCAGAGTCATAACACTCATCCACGATGAAAGGAACCTCATCAGGCATCACACATCGGCGGTAAATATCATCAACACCTTGCCGATATAGTGTCCCTGGGATCAAGAAAAACGTCAATGCCTGCTGTTTGATTTTCCTCTTTTCAGACTTTGACAAACCGGCTCCCGTCTCTCCTGTTGATAGATAATGCGTAATAGCAGCATACCAAGATGGGATAGAAGCTGTATCAATTTTAAACATTTCCTCAATATCGCTTCCTTCAGCCAAAGTATCTTTCGGCTCCCCGAAATCCACAAGGCATTCCACAATACCCTGCAACCTCGGTGGCTTACTCTTAATCTCATAATCGAACTCCTGCAAAGTGATTAACCACTTTGCCAAATGATCAGGCGGCTGCAGCTTGTTCATAAGCAATCTAAGTCCTTCTGCCTTCGTATAGAACACTACCTTTTCATAGAGGATGTAGTGTCTGAATTTCTTAGTCCCAAAGACCATCACAAGACACAACTTCTCCATGTAGGTATAATTGATCTATGAAATGCCCAATTTCCGACTAGCAAAAGCTATCGGATGATACCACTTTTCCTCCCAGATTTGGGCTAAACAGGCAGTTGATACTATGCATAGTGGCTGCTGAAAATATATAGAACACCTCGCCTCTTTTAGGTGCTTTTAAAACAGGTACTTTTACTAGCTCCTGCTTCACATCCTCGAAAGCTACCTTACAAGGGTCGCTCCACTCAAATGAACAACTAAAGGATAACAAATTCGTTAATGGCAACGTCCTTTCTGCCAAGGCATTTATAAACCTCCGATAGTACCCTATCGACAGAAAGCTATGAACCTCTTTTGGAGTGCGTGGTGGACTCATAGCGACTATGACCTTGATCTTTTCAGGGTCAGTTGCTATTCCCACTGAACTGACCACATGGCCTAGCAATACTTCCGTGGGTTAAGAGCGATACAAAATTGTCTGCAACGCTCGAAACACTTTCTTAAAATCATCAGCATCCTTTCCCTTACAGTGGTTGCCCCCAGGTCATCAATAAATACTTTCAACTCATCTAGGGAGATGTCACCAAAGGTCTTGTTTGCTGTTCGTTGCCACGATCCAGGTGCATTACATAAACCAAAGGCCATCACATGGTACGCAAAAGTACCAAAGACAGTGATAAAAGTTGTTTTCAACTTGTCCTCTTCTGCGATTGCCATCTGGTTGTATCCTGCAAAGCAATCCATAAACGAATATATCTCCCTACCCGCTAATTGATCCAAAATCTGGTCAACAAATGGCAATGGGTAGTAATCCCTAACTGTCTGCTTATTCAGCTCTCTAAAATCCACACATAATCGGATCTAGTTGTTTTTCTTCTTCCTGATAACAACTGGTGAACACCATTCTATGTGTTGTACATGGAAGATTAAACCAACTTTTCTTAACTTCTGTAACTCCTCAAATAGACCGTCCCTCAGTTCAAAAGGCATGCGCCTTACCTTCTGACGCATAGGACAACTGCCCTCTTTTACAGGAATAGTATGAACAGCTAGGCTGGGAGGAATACCTCTCAGCTCATCATAACTCCAAGCAAAGATATCGTGGAATTCTTGAATCAAGGACATATAGTCCTCCCTTTCTGCTGAACTGAGCATGGAACCTAATTTAATTGGCCACAAATCATTCGGCGTGCTAAGGTCTAACTCAATCACATCCGCATCTCTTATCCTATCTTGCGGCTCTATCGGCTCATTTAGAGTTATCTGATAGATATCCTCTGTAGTGGATCCCTCTTTAGATTCATTGCTGGACGATGTCTCACTACCAGATGGATCATCTGCTGTCTCTAATTCAGTAGAAGATAAAGGAGCTCTCTCACTTTGAGGAGACTCAGGATAAGCATCGACTATTACTCGATTAGCACCTCTACCTAGAACCACTCGTCTGGCGGGTATATCGACTTGACAGTCTGTTCGTAAGATCCAAGGCCTACCTAGCAAAACTCGATAGCTAGGACGTCCTGCAAATCTGATCACCCTAAAGTCCAAGAAACATTCTACACTCGCAACTCTAACATGGACCTTAGTAACGCAACCTTCTGGTTGTCTTAAACTATCATCAGCCATTCTCAGAAGGGTGGACTGTCTTTCTGGATGCCTAGACCCAACCTCTCCATCAATTTTGAACTCATGATGTTGATGGAGGATCCAATGTCTACAATGGCATGTTCCACTAGTATTCCATCTACATAAGCTGGAACCCTAGGGTAGTTCTTTTCAGCATGGTCAAACCAATCTTCCCCCACTCGTGCTATGCCCAGAGGTTCCACAATATACCCGATATGCAGGATCTTCTTAAATTCCTTGCGTATTCCTGGAGATAATTTGATCAATTGCAAGAGATTCACATCTGGTTTAACTTCGCAAAGAGAACTCGCTAAATCAAAGTCATGATAAGTAGCCAAAGCTCTCTTTTCTTGCCAAACCATCCTCTCTTTTGGTCTTTGGACCGGTTTTAGTACTTCTTTCTTAGCTCTTGCCTTCTTTCTCGTCGGCACTTCCTCATCCTTTTTAGGGTCAACTTTCTTGTCAACTGGCCTTAGCGGTCCCCCTTCTATGCTAGAATTCTGGACTTGCGTCCCCTTATCCCCTTGTTTAGGGTTTGCCTCAACCGGTTTTGCATTATCTTTATCAACCTCTTTAGCCTTTTGGCCTCTTGTCACAGCTCTCAAGTTAGAGGTTTTAGCATCATTGACTCATACAACCTCAATAAGGCTGACTCCGTTGCCTTGTGGCAACTCTTCTATAGTTGTTTTTCCCCTCTGCAATATTTATCTTGGTGCATCATTCTGCTACAAGTTATTTCCTTGCGCTCTATGATTCACAGGGCCTGGTTGTTTACTCCCTTGTTGGAGAGAACTAATCTTACTCCAACAGGTATCAGCTAAATGGCCTGACTTCCCACAAATGTCACATTTCACATTAGGACAGTTTCTGGGGAAGAGCTGTCCACCACACCATTTACAACTGAATCTAGAAGGTCCACCCTCTTCGTGTCGACTCCCTATCAAATTTTGTTGCTTCTTTAAGAAATTAACGTCGACTGCTATTTGTCGATATTGTTCAGAAATCATATCGGTATAATGCTTTATCATGTCCTTGACTTCGCCAAGGACATTAGATGCACTCCACTCGTAGCCTCGATCGTCAACCCCTCATTCCATTGGCCTCACAATCTAATTTGGCATTGGCTGTTGACCCACAGGAACAACATTCGAATTTGACACTTGGCCTCCAACATTTGGTGGAGCCAATTGACTTGCCATGGGCATAGTCACACTGGGAGGATCTGGCAATGAAGGTACATTCTGAACCACACTCCCTCTCCCAATAGGGTTAGTCATAGGCATCCCTTAACTTCCATTCGTCAATGTTGGATTGCCACTAGGTACTAAACCCCCATTAACATTCATTCGAGAAGAGTAGGCCGTTTGTAATCGTGCTTCTACTCCCTCTGCCCGCGTAATAGTGGTGTCTATGTCTGCTAGGCCACACTGCTCAATTGTACTTGGATATTAAAGTCCAAACCATGCAAAAGTATTGTAATTGGGCAGCTGGTGGAATGGGAATATAAGTTTGTAACTTACGAAATACTTCCTTCAACTTCTTGGCATATGCTTTTACATTCTCGTGAGGATCTTGACGTGTTACATTCAAGACCCGCAACCAATATTGGCCACCTCTTTCAGGGGCATATTCTACTCAGAAAGCTGCATAGAATTGATCAATGGTGGTTATGGTTCCAGACTCTATTCTGTGATACCATACCGCAGCCCTTCCTTTTAATGCCATATTGAAGAACATCATGAGATGTCCCTCGTCTTGGATGCGATAATTGAACATCAATCTTTGAAATTCACAAATGTGAAATTCTGCATCCTCTTCCGCTAACCCATTGAAAATGGGCAAGGGAACTCCTAAGGCTAGTAAATCCGGCGTCTCTGCAGGAATTGCAATAGGCTGTGCCATGGTGACAATCGGATTAGCAATAGGAGCTTGAACGGGTGAATTCACCCCCCTACTTGAAGTGGGTAGACTTGGTGGAGAAGAGGAAGAACTTATACTTCCTCCTGCACCTAACAGACTATGTAGAGCAGTTGGGTTACTAAGACCACTGTTTCGTATACGTACTCAGCTACTCCTTTGAGGAGAATAACGGCTTACAATCTCTAACCGCCGTCTAGCCCTCTCAACACGTTCTGCTTTCTGGATTTCGGCTTGACGGTCCTTGTCAGAGGACATAAACCAACTTCCTTTTGGTCCCTAGAAACCCTAGATCCGAAAACCACCACTTATAAGTGGCTCCCGACAGACGCACCACTGATGGGCCCTGAAATGGGCCGGCACTGGTGATAGCACTAGCCGAACCTCATGCTCATGACACATAAACACCCTCACGGCCTCGCGAACCAGGAGCATCAATCTAATGTTGAAGGACAAACCACCCTAAAGCTTAATTCATGTGTTTATAGTTCATAGTCCAACATTCCCCTAAAACTCCTCAGAGGGAGAACCCTTACACATTGGCAATGCCACGATCACACATATATGGAGGCACTCCACCGACTAATAGTCGGAGCCCCACTGCAGCTCTCCTACATCTCAGGGATTGGCCCTTTGATGCACTGCTAAACATTTAACACAAACGAGCACAAACTCCTCTCTTCTATATTTCTCGTATTTCCAGGAGATATGCCATGCTTCCTCACTTCACAATCCCTTAAGAAACCGACCCTCTACCCTACGGCAAGGGATAACCTCACACTCTCAATCGTGGATCACAATCCTAAGAAAATAATTGCTATGCAGTCCATGAGATTTTCCTTCGATACCATGAACCATGCATAGTGCATAATGTGAATGGTTTAGTGCACAAACAATAGAAAATCAGCATTGTGCGTCGTGCGAAACCAATCTTTTCATGATTTCCATGCTAACGTTTATGTATTGAAACGAGGAGAGACACCGAGCCTTACGCTCATACTGCCTTTTCCTTTATTTTAAAACAACATCCTATAGCCATGATGAAACACATAAATTAGATTTAAGAGTGTACTTTAACGCTCAAACTCCCCTCTCACCCTACTGTTTAATGTTTTGCAATCGTTGATAGGTGTAAGAGTCGTTTTATGTGTATTTCTTTGTAGAGAAAGCAATAAATACGGACAAAAACATAGAAATGAGGGTAAACCGAGGCTAACCTTGTGCTCTACCTTCATTATACATTGCACAAATACTTATGTGATTTTTTGGAATTTTCTTTTTATCGTTTCCTAATTTTCTCCCATTTAAAATCCATTTTCCACCATTTTTGGTATTTTTCCTCTATTATTTTCAATAAAAAATGACTAAAATTTGAAATTATTATGGCCTGCGGCCCTTAGGTTCTTTGATAGCAAAATTTCAGGTTTTATTGATGTTATATCTCATGTTTCCCCTTTATTTTGCAAAAAGACCCCTATTTTGCCTCTTAAACGCGTGTTTTACGGGTTTTATACCATTAATTTCAGTCATAACACTTATGATTTTCTAATTTTCTGAGCATAAACTGATCAAAATCATAGCAAACAACAACATAATGCTTAATCAGCCCATGGGAACAATATTTCATCACCCACATAGCAAAAAAACTCATTTTTTCTTCATAAAATTTGAATTACCGCTTAGGCTTTGTGTCTCGGGATCTCGGTTTTGCTATGGGACTGCGTGTCAGCCCTCATTCAATGTCCAGCATCTTCAAGAACAGCATTCTTCATGTCTTCATCCACCTGGAAGTAATCTGGTCTCATCCGGACAAGCTTTCCTCCATCATTCTTCATTGTCTTCTTCCACACAAGAATAGCCCCTTAAGGGAGAGAGAGGAAGGAGAGAGAAAGACTAGAATCAGAATTCTCCAACCAGGCTACCATTTGACGGGCGAGAGGCGGCGATAAGATCAGCAAGGAGAATGTAGGCAAGCCCCATGCTCGATTGGGTAGGGTGTTTCAGTCGGTCATCACCATTCCATCATCCCATGGCACATTTTTCAGCGCATCCTGATGGCACCCTCCTCCAAGTTTTCTTCTTCTTTTTTGTTGCCCACGATTTGTGGTTACATCAAATGCTACATATCCCCCCCCAAAGGTCATGACCACTTGACCAAAGTTTGGTCCACCTTTTCGTATCTTGCCCGGTTCCTTGGCCATTTCACCGTCCGGATTCCGAATCGAGCTCTGAAAAATCCTGTCAGCTTGATATCCCGCATTAGCTGGTAACTCTTGACAACCCGCACGGCAATCTAAAAAATTATCAAAAATCAACAAGTGTCGCTCAGGCGCCTTTAAAGCACTTTGATGCTTAAAATCGCCTTAGGTCGAGCCACCGCCTTCGACGTTGAATATTTTTCCCTTGATATTCGTAATTTTTAGCTATTTTTAAGCACTTATTGGCATCCAAACTCTGCTCTCATTACATTTGAATTCTATGAGTGTTATTCAATTGGCCAAGAATCCTGGTCTTCCATATGAAGATGAAACACATTGAGGTGTGTTACCCACTTCATCAGAGAGGTCATTGAGGACAGATTTATTGACCTTGTCAAGATCCGAATTAACCAAAATCCTGTAGATTTGCTCACTAAAAGTCTCTCAATGAAGCATTTTGCCTTCCTTAGGAAGTTGATGGGCATTTGATGAGATAACATCTTTCCTCATCCTATTGTACTTATGTACATTTATACTTTGTCGCTTTTTTCTTGTTCTCTCCCTCCTCACTAGGGGCACATTCACCTTTAAGTCCGAGGTCGTTGGGGTAAAGCCATTTATGCCTAACCACCCATGTATTACTTACAGACAATACCTGCATGCTCACACACCTGTACACTGCAGGTGGCAAGCACCCATCACCATCACTTTATTTTTTATTATTTTAGTGACATTTGAATATAAAGAGCAATGCATGGATCTAGAGTATGGCTGTGGTAGATGGAACACAAAGACAATGTTCATGATGACATAGATTAGATAGACCAACTGTTACTCAAGTGAATTAGATTCCAAGGTGGAAGTTTGGACTCATAAACATAATCTTGAGTACGATACTGACTATGACTGAAAGGACAAAGTGCAGTTGTATTCCATCATTGAATGATAAGAAGGTACATCACTTTATAGGCTCATGATGGTCCTATTTTTCTCCACTATGCATATGGGATTCAGGACATCTCTTCATGGAGCATACATCATTTGTGATTTCTCGACACCCCCCCTCAAATGATGAGTTCCTACACCTGTTGGCTTTTGCCCCCCCTACATGATGACATGGCCCAAGAGACTAGCTCATAGGCAGCCTAGTCAAGTTAAAGCTTGAAACTTTACATTTTTTGGCAAGGTTCTTGTTTTACAAGGCAAATCCACTATGAAAAATATAATTTATTCAAAACAATCTGTCAAAGTTATTGTTGATGGCGGAAGCATCTTCTTCTTCTTCCCTTTCATTCATGAATTGATTCTAGTGGTTACCATTCTGCATCTGTTGTGCTCTTTTACGGTGGAAACATTCACTAGCTATATAGCTAGTCTTACCACAATAATAACACGTCATGTGATCTTTGTTGTTGGAGTTGAATAATCAAATGTTGATTGGTACTTGATATTCCTAAACTTGTCTTGTTGTTTCAAAATTTGGTTTTGTGAGTAATCTAGATGACTAAAGGAAAGATTTCTCTAGAGGGAAGGGAGGAAGAGGATCTAAAGGATACATGTGATAAGAAGCTTTTTGATTTCCTTCATGCAACTAGTCCGGATTCATTTACATCAGACATATGCTCAATGTTCCCTTTGATTTGCAAGAGCTCTTGAAGGATATTGAAGACAAATTGAAAGATTATATGGAGTGTTATGATAGACATGTGCAAGGCCCAAAGATTGAGAGATTTGTCCATTACAATGATGTAGTGAAAGCTACCAATGCTGCTAGAAAAACTTTGCAAACAAGGTTTAGCCTCATTGATAAGAAATTCAAGAAGTGGGAAAAGCAGATTATCATTTTCATTATTAGAATCAACATCAATGTCTTCTTGTCCACAAGGATGTTGGATTTCTTGTATATTTTCAGTTATATGGATAGTTGTTATTTAGATACAATACAAGAGAAGAAGATAGAGGATATTGCAAGTAAAGATAAAGAGGTTGAAGAGAAGGGGGAAATGTTTTAAGAGAATGTTGAGAACCAACTAGTGTAGAGATTTGATGTTGCTTTGTTTAAAAGTGAGAACATTACAAAAGTGGAAGAAAATGAGATAGAGTTGAGTGTAGAGATTGAAGAAGGTCTTCTTGATTTTATCCCAACATTTCCCAGTTACCTCATCAACAAAAAGAGATATGTATTGCCAAATGATATTCAACACATGTTTTATCTTAGAGAAGAATATTGCTTAGCAGTCCTTATAGGATGGGGCCAAAATGATAATAATTTTATAGGTTATGAACATGAATTGCTTGCAAGTCTTGATGTTGAGAGAGAGAATTTTCA
Source organism: Lygodium microphyllum (assembly GCF_053477565.2). NCBI lineage: Eukaryota > Viridiplantae > Streptophyta > Polypodiopsida > Schizaeales > Lygodiaceae > Lygodium > Lygodium microphyllum. The sequence continues at coordinate 23,582,328 of NC_141162.1, read as the reverse complement.
AGACAGCTTTGTAGCCTTACATTCATGTATTAATCATATTGTGGAATATGAAAAGGAGGGGCTACCTCTACAGAGGAAGAGTTCTCACAAGTTTAGTAGAGACTTGGTATTGATGACATGGGGTATGAGAAGAAAGTGAAGTCTCCACCATCAGAGGAGAAACCAAAAGGTTCAATAAATCTTTATGATGATAGTCTTCTTGAAGAAGATGAAAACCCTAAGATATCAAAGATAATTTTAAGATATCATTGAGGTTTATATTAGAGTTTGTTATATATTATAGAAAAACATTATAGGATATTTATCTATTGATATCTTACACTATTGTGGTTTATTGTGTGCAGATAGAAATTGAAGATCCAGACAACTTTCTTGGAAAAGCCAAGGCCTTGGTCATTATATTGGAAGCTTAAATAATCAAACACTTGCAATTTATCATAGTAGGTTGCCAAGATCTCCAAGCCTGCCAATGATGGCTTTGAAAGCTATCTCCAAGGTGATTGGATCCTAAGTTTTCAGTAGAGGATCAAATAAGATCATTTTAGTAGAGAAAGAAAAAGTTGTATGAGTTTTTTGCTTCATGCTTAGATATAGTGGATCTAGGGTAGGATACTTTGGAGTTCTTAGCTCTTATTTGCTCTCCCATGTAGGAGATGCCAAGAACTTGAAGCTCCTTCTAGGCTATAGGAAATAAGAGTTCTTAAAATGTAGAGGTCTTATTGAGAGGGACAAAACAAAAGATTCCTCTATAGAGGCGCTAGTAAGTTGCTTGAAACTAGAGGCTCTTCTGTAATAGAGTCAGACTAAAAGATATCAAGGGTTTCTTGAAACGCATCTTGTTGTCTAGTTTGTAACCATTGTGAAAATCTTTACTTTGCACAAGAGTTTAAATATCCCTCCTTTCTTCTTTGGGTGACAGTTTGTATAGTCCTTGCCAAAGATGATGTATTACATGATGTGGTTGTCTTTGAGCTTGAGTTTGTGTCAAATTTGTATATAGAACCATTGGAAGACCTCTAATAAATTGTTTGCTTTGTATCTTCCACCTCCATGTCTTGTGTGTCTAAAGTATTTTGTTCTTGCTTGATAATGTGATTTTCCATACCTTTCGTTGACCAGATAGATAGAGATCCATATTTAAAAAATATATATGAAGCATGGTTGTATAAAATATGTTACATAGTTAACAAATAAAGAAAGTTAATAAAAAAACCTTATATGAGTCAGACAATGAAGATACATACATATGCAAACTTCTTACCATATAGTGAGTGAAGTGTTGATCACCCCAAGCTTTTGTCATTACAACACAATATTAGTGAGTTTGGAAATCTCCCAATTCCCATTTTTTGAATACTAAAAAGGTGGCACCCGAATAGCATGCCCATAAGGTTCTCAAAGCCATATGATGTGATCTATCATTGAAAAGTGCTTGAAAAATGAAATCTATTGAGCTATAGAGCGCTCGATTTGGAGTTATAGTGTTCAAATTATGACAAATCCAAAGATTTAACCGTGTCCCAAACTTATGGAAAATTTTCATATTCCCCAATATATTTTTTTATCTTTTTAAAAAGTTTTAATTGGTTTTTGAATTCTTTGAGATCATCATCATTCCATTCAGTTTCATCACAACAAAAGAATAATTTGTGTAGTGTTTCTCAAACATTGGCTTTTCTATTCCGAGCTTGTCCATTATTAGCGTGATTCTTAAGTGCATTATGTAGGGACTTCCACTGAGAGACTGTATCTAATAGTTGAGCCACCATTCCTAGAGTTTATCTTACGAAGCCTCCCATGAAAGCCTAGGGACCTTCTAGCCTTCACTCCACCAATGGATGGCTTTTTGGGGACACAATTGCCATCCTTAGACTTTTGAAGATTTGGTTCAATAACAACATTATGACCATGTAAAACCAGTTACAGATAAGACTTTTTCAATCTTTGTTATAGTATCTATTGTGAAATGATAATGGCTTCAACTTCCATGCAAACCCTATATAAATATGAATAAGCTTTTCAATTATCTTGCAAAACACATGAAGTGTACAAATATGGGAATTCACTAAAGGAATATCTAGGGCTCGCTTAAACTTTGGATCCTTGTTATGCCTAGAGAGAGCTCTATTCCAATTGCTTGAGTTCAACTCTATGATTGGGGACATGCAATATAAGCAAGGAGATCTAGAGTTGGCTCCCTTTAGTTCCAAAATCCTTCAACAAATAGCTCTTCTCCTACCGGTTCTCTCTTAACAACATCAGGTATTGGTGTTTGATGAAAAACCCAATATAGTATATCAAAATCCTTTGTACCTACTTCAAATGGTCCTAGCCACTAGATGTTGTATTCATCAAGGTAATAGAGATCCTCTCTAATTTTGTGCATTTTAAAATCTCGCATTCATTAAGTTTAACCACAAATCTAGCCACTCCTTATGCTTCTTCTAGTGACAAGTCATAGATTCTAATCATTAAACATTGTAGGGTGGGCAAGTCAAGAAAAATATTGTTAAATTCATTGAATACAAGTTCCTTTTTTCTGCACTTGAAGCTAGCCTTGATATGGAAAGGCTCACCTAGAATCTCCATCACTTTATTATTTAGTCTCTATCTAATAGTTCTAACCACAAATGATCTTGGAAGTATGCAATTGTGTACATGTTCTTGCTTCATATTTGATCGTAAAAGCTAGAAAAGTTGCATATAAGCATCTCGACTGATTCCAATATTATCTAGTGTCTTCTGCACTAACTCTATATCAAAAGAATGATCCTTCATACTAAATGACTCCAAGCATTGTTTCTTCGCCTTTTAAAATTTCTTCTTCTCCAAAATATCTTTTGAAACTACTGAAGGAAGAATATGATAATAAAACAGAGATGCTTTTAAAGAATCTCTTTCACTTGCATTTGGTTGAAGAAGAAACCTAAACAAAATTAATATAATTAATTATAAACAAATTCATATGTAATATTTTTAAAGAAAAAAATATACCTTATTGCTTGGATTATTTTACTACAACCATCTCCTCCTCGTTTGACTCTCAATAATTTTAAGAGCCCTTTATTGATTTCAAAGGCCTAAAATAGTTTACTTTCATTGACAAGATTTTATGCATTTCTCCAACGAATGAATATATTGACAACGCTCTAGCTTCTACCATAACTCATTGTTATATTTTGATAAAAGATGGTTCTTGAATTTGAGGATATCCTTTTTTGTAACCAAGTTAAGTGTATAACGTAGAAACCCATTATAACCATCATCAATGAACCTAATCAATGAAGAGCCATTCTAAAAAGATGAAGTGCTATTTTTTCTAGGATCTTTGGGATATAGCATGCCATCTAACTAAAGATCAAGATTTTTCATTTCTTCAAACTTGAGTATATATTTCGTAGACTCTGTAATAGTAATGGGTTTTGTTCTCTTCCTTATTGGTTCATACTCACTATCCAGCTCAATATGAAGATGATAGAGAGATCTTTTACTAGAGCTACAGAGATCATTAGATGACTAATCCATAGCTAAGGATGTGATTAGAAGATTGGATTCAAAAACTATATGAATTAGAAACAAGAAGGAAAACGAAGAAAAAACAAGTAAGGAGGGGAAAGAAAGAAGAGAGTGAGAATGGAGGGAAGTAATCAAATGTCGAAAAAAATTCAAATTGAATATTAGTTTTCACTTTAATGAGAACGAGTAAGATCTTCATTATGACAACCTTTGTCACCTCTATGGCAGCCTAGATTTCTAGGTTTGATGTGACCATGAGAATATCATGACAATGACTTATTAACAAATTTTTATATATTTACTTACCAAAATATAAAATATAAAAGTTTTTAAAAATTTTAAAAATGATTTTATTTCTTAAAATGTTTTCTCTCTCTAGGATCGCTTACAGTGCATTTTCGAGACCTCAAAACTCTCCTAATGCTTAATCTAGTTGCTCAACTTCACAACTAGAAGTGGTCATAGTGGATTGCTTCTTGCTTAAGCAATACTAGAAGTGGCTAAACACACACAATCTAGTTGTGAAAATTGTCATATACTTAGCTTCACAACTAAAAGTGGCCATTGTGGGTGCTTCTTGCTCCACCATAATATGCATGAATTGCTAACCATGAAGCAAAAATCACTTGTGGAGCACGAGTCGTAACAACTGGCCCAATCAGAATGTAAAAAAGTATATAAGTCTCACAGTAATGATCTCCCCTTTGGATAAAACAATCCAACATGCCAAGTACCACTTAAGTAGCAAAAGATCCGCTTCACTACCTACCAATGCTTAGTGCCTAGGCTATGCATAAACTTGCTAATCTGTGAGATTATAAATTAAATGTTATGTCTCGTATTGCATTTATAAATCAAGCATCTAATAGTTGGTTGATAAAGGAAGACATCAAAGCTATCTCTAACACCATGAAAGCTCAACTTCAAACTTGTCTCCATAAAATTAGCAATAGACTATCCTCATCACACAAACTAGAAACATCCAATGCATAACAATCTAATGCATAAGAGGTACTATGAAAGCCCAAATGAGTACGCCTAGCCAACTATGGATCCAACTTACTATCACGCAAAGTTTATACCAGCCATTTTAACATAAACCTAGATTACTTAATATCTACTTTCTCATCAAGAAGTGCATCATTCACATCTACCTAAAAAATAGGCTAATTTATGTTATCATGAGAAACCTATATAGGCTAAAAAATTACCTCATTTGGTACTGCATGTAAATATACACTAATAAAAAGAGTCAACAAAGTATCATTGATATTTTGTGAGTGTACATCTATCTCTTTCATACATATAAGGATAAACAAGATCTTCAACAAAGACAATATCATAGCTGACAAAGTTATGCTTACTTTGTAGATGGTATAACTTATAACCTTTGCTTTCATTATTGTACTCAACAAATATACATTTTACAATCTTGTTATCCAACTTTTTGCATTTTGGTACTAAAGCATAAGCCAAGTACTCAAAAATACATAAGTAAGTCACAAATGGCTTTCTACCATGCCAAACCTTATAGGAATGATAGATTGCAAAGATTTAGTGAAACACTTTTTAAGTATATAAGCTATACATAAAACAACTTCAACCCAAAAATAGTGGCAAAGCTTGACTCTTCATCATGCATCGTGCCATTTCCATGAGTGATTTTTTTCCTCTTAGCTACACCATTTTGCTATGGTGTATATGGTACTATACATAAAAAATTTATTAGATCTATAACCCCCCCTCTGATTAAAGCAAAGTGCCCATTTTACATCCTAACAAATTTTTAATTGTATTAACAAACTTCTTGAAGCACAAAAATACTTTGGACTTAGCTTTTAAACCATGTCCAGACTCCATATATACCTAAAGTTGTCATAAATGAAAGTCACAAAATATAGGTAGTTGCCAAAAGATGTTTGCATTAGACCACAAATATCATTACAAGAAACTACAATTTGCGAATAGCTATCACAAAATTATCTTTAAAACATGAAGTATATTATAGTTTACCTAATATGTAGCCTTTACAAATGTGTTTTTCAAGTGCCTCAAGAGTAAGCAATGAAGACACTATATCAAATTTCTACAAGCATGACAAACTTGAAAACTTCAAATAACTAAAAAATGTGTCAAAGTTTTATATTTGAAAGTATTTATGAATATGCAATAATACATATATTATCTTCCACACATTTTTCATAGTTATTAAGCTTATATAGCCCACAATATAGTAAACCAGATACACTACATATATCACAACACAGGAGATCATGAGTTGCATATCTATCATCAACAAAGTCACAATCAAGCCAATCTTGGTAAGTGCTAATGCTGAAAATAAATTCTTTTCTCTCTTAGTACATACAAAGTATCCATAAGTATGAAAGTACTACCACTAACAATAGTCAACATATTCCAACTCCTTTGACAAGATAAGAGAAGTTATTAGCACATCACTATACTACTCTTAAGGAAAGGCTTAAGATAAATGAACATATTGTATAGAGAGGTAATATACTTCATGGCACTACTGCCAAAATACCATACATTTGAATCCATAATAGACATGCAACAATCATGTAAATAAGGGTCATAACTAAAACCCACATGAGCCTCATGAGAGAAGCCCTACTACCACTATATAGAGTAGCATTATGCATTTCTAACAACATGAGCACTTAAGGCTACTTTACAAATGTAGTGTGATACAAACAATTATTAATATTAGTCATTTATTCTATTATCAATATTATAGTGAGATGATACAAGTTAATAACTTTCTAGCTTGAGGGGCATATATGTAATAAACAATTATGCACATGCATACATCCAATACTCCTTAATAATGTAACAACTATTCATAACAAGCGAGCATGACCATACTCACAAATTTATTTTAAAAACCCCTCATTGCTAACCTACAAATTTAGCAAAACAACGTGTGTCAATACAAATGTAACTTTTAAAAGTAATGTGAATCATAAGTTCAAGTATAACATAAAACCTAGAAATCTTAAATCCTTATTAGCTATAGTGGGAGTTTCATTTCAAAGTTCTTGTAGTAGCCATATACTTATTCAAACTCTTACAATTGAACAACCAAAAAAATTATCAAGAATCTCACAATTCAACCACATTGTTTTTTACACCCCTTGATGGAGAAAAGCATACCACTTTAGCTTTGTTTAGCCATGTGAAATTTGAAAAAATAGTGTAAATTGCACATGGCACGCTTAATTGTTTGTGCAAAAGCCCTCCTTTCTCCTTGCTTTCTTTTTATGAATTGCACTTATCTCTGGAGTTGTTTATGCAAAGTTCCTAACTTGCTTTTTACTTTAAACATCAATTGCCCTTAAGTTTGTCCATGCATGCAAAGAGCACCATTGCTAGAAAGATTATGAAATTACTTTCTTTACCCCATTATCACTCAAATTGCCATGATGCTTGTTTACATGTCAAACTACTTGAATGTACGTACGAAAACAAATGCACCAAGGTAACTAGTTTTCAACTTTTGTTACTTGAGGATATACAAGAAATTACAATCAAGCAGAAGGCTCTCTATACAATACACTATAATCTATAAAACAAATCAAGCAAGTCAAAATTCTTCAAGCAATAAAAACATATCATTCTAATGCAATAAAAGTTATGAATTTACATTAAACTTCAATAAAAATATTGAATTAATGAGCACTTTACAAATAATGAATTTGGAATTTGGATCTGAACACAAACTTGTACTTTGAGCAAGGATTCACTTGAATCCACCCCCAACGTGTTGAAAATGGATGCTATAAAATATAAACACAAACTTATTCTCATGTTGCAATAGTCTTCTCTTGAATACATGCTTTACCATCAAACACAAAGCTCTACCTTTAGTGGATGACTCCAACAGTTGAAAGATAACTTGCACAAGGGTGATCTCTATCAAAGAATAGGTGGCACCCTACTATTTGCACATCCCTCTAATGAAACGTGTTATGTAATAAGGCCAATATCCTTGTTTGATATGCACATATTAGATTTGCCTAGCAAGCAAAACAAGGTACCTTAACTACCGAACCTCTCAAGAGGAATCCCTAGCAAACAAAGATTTGTATCCTACGTATACAATGCCAATGATATGCCCATTCAATAAGGTGCTTAACTTACTAAATTCTCAAGAGGGAATCTCTATTGTAAGCCTTTGACACACTTCCACATGTTAAAACCTACATGGAAATCTCATGTGTCCTAACATCATAATTAGCATCTCTTTTTTACCTAGACTATCCAAAAGTTTTCCACATATCCTACTTTCAAACGTGCATGTTTTCACATGCTCATAAGTACCTATGAAATTCATCATAAATAATTCTCACCATATCATTGCAAACTCCCTCATTCAATTGTTGATTCTCAATACATTTAAAGGTTCTAACTTCACCTAGCTTGCTTTGTGGGATCTTGCCATGTGTGAATGTGCCATATTTAAGGTATTTGCTGAAATCTCTTTTCTATGCCTCAATTGGTGTAAATTGAGGCATAGAAAAGACTCAATTGAGGCCTCGATCTAACAACTAACAGAAACGGCACAATTCAAAAGCTTTGGTAGACTCGCCCTTTACCCTTATCATCCTCCATGTGACTCTATGACCAATTGAGGAAAAGACTACATGAAAACCCCTTGCTTCGAAACCCACACCCTCAACCAAAAGCTCAAGATGATTGCATACCACAAAAGGCTTGGAGGGTCTCTGTGTGTTGCTACAATCTCGCTGGCATATGTAAGAGATGATGATGTTATGGCTTGTCATCAATAATACATAAAAATAAAGATCTGTGTATGTTGGCATAAGACCTCTACATCTAAGCTGTTTAATCTCACAAGGGAGAAAAAGCTGCAAAGCTTTTTTTAAGGTTTGGTGCCCATGCATGCCTTCATGCGTGCATGTGTAGGTGCACCTCTGTGTGCGTATTTTGAGTAGGGAGAACTGCTCTTGAGGTACTAAGACTTAATAGAGCTAACCAAAATATTCAATTGGAACCAGATAAATGTGCCAAGCACTAACTAGAACAAAGTCTGCTTCCATGGAGCATTAGCTTGTAGTGAAGATGACATACATTTGGACCTTCAATGGCAGATGACTCATTCAAAGTTTCACCAAATTGAATGCTCAATGGTGTTCTGTGCTGTATGTGTGCGTTTTTGGGGAGAAGGGATGGGGAGAGCTGCTCTTGAGGTACTAAGACTTGATAGACCAAAATAGTCAATTGGAACCAGATAAATGTGCCAAGGACTAACTAGAACAAAGTCTGCTTCCCTGGAGGAAAAAAGTTAATGGTGTTTTCCATTAGCTTGTAGTGAAGATAACATACATTTGGACCTTCAAAGCCAGATGACTCGTTCAAAGTTTCACCAAATTGACTGCTCAATGGTGTTCTGTGATGTATGATCATCTGCATGAGAGAAAGAGAGTTCATTCATAATGTACAGTTTGTTTGCTGCATAATTCAAGCTTTAAACTCCATAGAAATGCTCGTAACCTGCCCATGCACATCATGGGAGTAGCCTGTGGCAAGAGGTTGCAGCAGAATAACAATATCTGACCAATGCTCTAGCTGATTAGCTACTGCACATTCTTCAGAGATTTGGTAAACATCTTGATGAGCAAGCAGCACGATAGAACATTTCTACACAAAATAACAGAATTTAGTGAGCCTCAATTCATATATAAAGAAACCCATCACTGTCGACAGATTTGAAATAGATTGCAACGGAGGAAGTTAATACATAGTTTTCAAGTCAGTTTGCTAACAAAAACTAGAAGTTAAACAGAGAATGACACCTGTTTGCTGGTGGAGAGTGTTCGACAGTAGTGTAAAAAGTCTAGCAAGTGACTTCTATTCCCTTCTGCCACCACTTCCAATAGTGCTACATCATCGACCAAAATCCAAGCTGCTCGGCCAGGCTCCTTTTTTAGGAGCTGTACGATAAAGTTGAATAGCTTCAAAAGTTTGTTTTCAGCAGCTGAAACTTGAGCATTTTGAGTCACATGGCAGTTGCCGGCAGATGTTTCTTGCTCAAGTGAACTTGGCATGGAGAGCATATCAATAAATACCAGAACTCCATTATTTTGATAAGCCAGCAGATCAATTCCCTGCTTTCAGTTTCATAAAGCTCAGTCATGACAGATTATACGAACTATGTCTGCACGCAAATTGACAAGCAAGTATAGTCTTGTTGACAAAAGGAAAATCCTCCCCATTAGCAACTAACCCTCAGTTTAAATGCAAAATCTCTCACTTGACAGCATGACCAGAACAGCCCAAGCTAATACTGGTTACAAGCAATCTGCAAGGTCCTTAAGAGGTGCAGCAAGACCATGTAGAGGAAAGTTACCACTGGATGAAGCTGCTAGCAGATATTTTTTCCAAAATCCACATTGACCAAAAAGTGCACCCCGAGCTGTTAAGAGACTTGTCCACTTCTAGAGATATTCTGGGCCATGGTTGCAAGATTTCTTAAAGTCTCTACATCGGAGGTCATTGTCTAGATGGTACAATGAGTTTGTTTTGTACAATATCACAAACAACGCGAGTCAAGTGACCTCTAAGAAAAGCAGCATCACTTTGGTACAATCTGGAGTCAAGTTCTCGTTGTATCCTGATTCTAGTTCTAGTTGTGTTCCGAGCTCATCTAGCTTAAGACCAAGCATTCAGGCCAATTCAATCAACAATCTGCATGAATCATTGTATCTAGTCTCCAACAAGAAAAGTAAATACTCCTTCAAGGGGACACTTCAGTTGATATAGGGATCCCATGAAAGTTTTTGGTACTTTCGAAACCCATTTGCTGAGGGAAGGCTGTGTAGCAACCTGGACTCCAATTGTGACAACATGCTCCAGACACCTGGCCAGCAAGGGCTTCATTTTGGTGAGAACACTAGCCTAGAAGTGATAAGCAGCTGTCAATGATGATGCAACCTCAAAAAGGACTATCACAAAGTGACCTAGATAGGGCTGTAAAACACTATTTATGAGATTCACGAATGTGGTCGGTGCATTGATTGGACTAAAAGGCATTATCAAAAGCTCATAATACCTATGCAGCATGCTTGATGCTAAATGTCATCTTACAAACATCCTCAGCCTTAATTCTAGCTTGATTATAGGTGGAACTCAACCTATCTTTGTGAAGAATTTTGCCCACTAAATTGACAAAAAGATCCTCAATCATGGGCATTGGAAATTTATTCTTCAATACAAAGTTGCAACAAACCCAGGGAAAATTTGGTGCATCATGTTTAACTTGAATTACTATAAATTTTCCATCGTTTTCAAATTCCATTGTATTATGATGAGAATTGAGACATTTCAAGATTCTATATTTGCTCTCTGCCCAAAGCAATATCTGCCTTGTTCATATTCATAATTGAAAATCAAGCTTATCCATGTTTTTAAAAAGATGATAAAATTTCTATTAACCACCCTATAGAGAGTAGCTAAGTACATGATTAATAATGTTACCATTACTATGTATGTAATGCTGGTCATCTCTTGGTTGTGAGCTCTGTCGAGAGTCTAACAGAGACATTGGAGCTTTGACAGCCCATGCATTTCAATTCCAGCCCTTGCATTTCTGTTTTGGTGTGTGAGAGTGTTCGCACTGCCAATCAATGAACTAGTTCTGGTGCATTTCAATTTGAACCACATACCAGCTGTGTTTGCATTGGAGCATGGTGGTGGCAGCATTTATGCCCAATCGGACAGCATTAAATGCTGCCAACTAGGCTGGTCTGCCCACACAAGGGCTGATTGGCCTGTTTTCCAGCTGGCTGCTATCTACTACTATGAGACTTTTTTTCTTTTGTGCAGCCTACCACACTCTCTCCTCTATTCAGCCTACAATTTCTCATCACCCTGATCCAGTGCCCTCACTAATGCTTTGGGATACATGCAGGGACTGATCAGTCCCTTGTGCATTCAGCTATTATTTTCAAATCAGTGCAGTCTATTCCTTCTCATCACTACATTCATTTCAGTTTCTCTTTTTGTGTTCATGTTTCTCTTCCATTGTGCGCTCTCACATGGTATCATAACCAAAGGAGAGGACTCAAAGCTTCCATGAAGAAAAGACTACACATTCCTTGCTGTGATTTTGCAGGTTTGCATATTTTCCGGTTATTACAAAGTAAGCAACTATTGCAACCTTATTGCGATAGTCTTTCCCTTGGAAATTGGAAAGCACAAACTTTTCTCCAAAGATCATGAAGAACTTGCAAAGCATCTACAGGTTATCTTGCAACAGTATAGATGATCACTCCTCTATCAAGGCAGCCTGACATTAACAAACAACATCTTTTCTTGTGTGTTTGTGCAAATGCTTCAAAGGATATTTTGATGAGGACCAATAGTCTAAAGACAAATATTCCCATTGGATAGATAGTTGCAAAGATCAAGAAGACTGATGCAAAGAAGACTAAAGATCCATCATCAGTCACTACATGCAGCCCAAGCTCCCAATGAGGGCATCGGATCAAAGCTAATGACTCAGAAATGCTGAAAAGAGAGTGATTAGCTGCACATAAGATAATGACCAACAACTGGAAGGAAACTACCATTTATAGCAGCAATCCCTAGAAACTGGCTGACTTGATGCAAGCAGCTGCAATTAATACACACATGCATAAAACAGGTTGACTTCTCAAAAAGTTGTTGCCAACCCTGTCATCAATTCTTCTTGTTCAAAAGAAAGATAGCATATTCAAAATTTGCATTGATTATCATGTTAGCATACCAAAATGCTTGTTTAGCAACTGAAAGGGGAGTAACATTTACAATAGCGATAAATATTATTGTTCGAAATGCTTGTTTAGCATGTCAAAAATCCAAGTATAACAAAAAGAAGAATCCAAGATTACACTTCATTCAACACATCATCTCATTGACCTAATAGCCAACCTTCATTGAGTTTGAAAGTCAATTCTTGTGTTATGCGATACTACATGATCAAGTCCACAAGAAGTCCTCCACACATTCCTACTCAAAGAGGGATTTGCTTGCCTCTTCTTCATATAGGAAACCAAAGATGGCAAGAACTCACAACATGCAAAGGCAACTCACAACAAGGGTGACACCCCTTCCTTAAATGAAACCAAAGAAAAACCAAACCCATTTGGAAGCAACTCCCTAAAAAGAATAGGTTTTGCACACATTGCTAGAGATCGGGCCATGTGGATGACTGTTGTACCAAGGCCCAAGGTCTACCACCTAAGAAACCACAACAAACCACTACAACTACCTCCCCCCCTACTCGACAATCCATCAAGGCTACACCTCCCGCGGCTTGCCCCATATGCTTCTCCTCGCACAGTTGCCGCTGGGTATCTGACACATGGACAATCTCAACAGCCCATATCTTTTACTACCCCTCACGAATTAACTGATTGGTCTATCGGTTCCTCTCCCATTGCACTATTTGCATCCATTCCAAGGTCTCCTGTTGCACCCAACCCTATGCACACTTCCCCACCTCATCATGTGTTTCCATGGCAAAGACTTTTCGATGGCCGTACACGATGGTGACCACACCCTTAGACTAGCACTTCTCTAGTCCCTTCGGACACACTAGATTAGGCTAGCATCCCTCTAGGTCTTTCGGCTTTCATTGTGCTCATACATTGTTCATTTAGCTTTATTTTTTGTTTTGTTTTGCTTTGAAGCATCTTACTACTAACCTCTTTTGCAAATTCTGATCTCTCTTGCAGGGTTGTGTATTTCAATGTAGGGCTAGTATGTGGGTTTGCATCACACGTTCTCAGACCTCCAACATATCCTATAGTCCATATAGCACTCTTGTAGAGTAGTGACATGTTTTTCTACAATTCGTGGATATTCTAAGTCTGGAATCAGTTGGTAGTGTCCAGTCCAACTTCTAACTACACGAAAGAAGCAAGGAGCCTGAGATGCCAATAGGCGTGCTTTAAATACGAAGTACTCTTGTAGTTCTCATGAAGGAGACTATTCCTGCATGGCAAACACAATCTTCTAACGTTCTAACATGAGAAAGTTCACAACCGGGCTTGACATCTAACATTCTGCAGAAGACAGCGCTCGGTCCTTCCATACATGAGAAAGTTCATAACCTGGCTTATCACATGTCAGTTTTCATTTGGGGGGAGAAAACAAAGAAGAAACCTGTTTCCTGGCAATTCTGCTGTAGTGCGAGAAAGGCTCACTCAACCCCACGAAAACAACCAGTGGAGGCCTCGTCGCGGGGTCACTGGAAACAAGGATCCTCTTGAGGAAGATGGTCAAGACGAAGGAGCCCGGAGATGCGACCGTGTCTTTGATCAAACAGAGAAGATCCTTCTGGCTTGAGAACGAACGAGAAGAAGAAGAAGAAGCAGCCCAGCCCAAGGCTTTCTCAAACATGGACTCCATGCATCTTCTGGCAAGCTCAGTTTGCTCTCCAGGCAAAAGATAGAAGGGCAAATTTGGTACACTACAAAGCAACAAGTCTTGGGGGGGGAATGTCCTCTAATCACTTTACACTAGGACTCTTATTTTGGACAAGAGTGGGTTAGGAGGGTGGGTTAGTAGGGCATCTCTGGCAAGAGGAATCATGGGAGTTTCTTTTTCCTTACAGTGCATGTTCAAGAAGTTAGGTCATCCCATTTCCTTGAAAAGAAGATGGCCCTCTCTTTCAAGAGAATGGTAGGCGCTTCACGCCTAGTCTCCTCCTTGCGCTTTGGTGCTATGCACCATCTTACATTTGGCACTTCGCACCAAACTTTCAAGTACCACTATTGTTCTCTTGGTGATTTGCACGGAAGCTCAAAGCACTTCTCTATAAATGTAGCAACATGTTTAAATATTTTTTCTATATGTTTTTAGGGTGCATCTTAAATTAAACTAAGAATATTGTTCAAATTCTTAGTTTTCAAGTAGGAAATTTTGGACTTCACACATCACATTCCAAAGGAGAACATGGTCTATGTATGATTTCCATAACTAGAACAACAATCCAACTTTTATAGCATACCTTGCGGTTGTTAAAAAAACATAAACCTCTAATATTGTCATATGTATATTTGTAGCTCATTGTGAAAAGCATGGGACATATACTTATTCAGCATTGCATGATGCGGGTGATACATACCATTAGTTCAAACTCATGAGTTTGGATAATGTTATGCGCGTACATGTCTTGATGCACAATGCATCCTACTAATCTCAACTGCTTGCATGCATGGATAGGTGGCATACATTCAAGAAGTATATTTTCATATGTGTGTGCACATGCTTGCATATGTGTGGACCTACATATGCATGCATTTTTCAATACAACACAAACCTAACCTATGGCTCATAACTCTTTTTGACCTCCGAATTGACATAGGAAATGTAGGAGGAGATGGTTTGTCATAAAACTTTTTTAACATATAAAACCATGCATTAAGTACACCCTAAACTATTCCTTTGATATATCTAGAAAGAATGTAAAATTGTAGAAGGATGTAAAACATATCTCTAAACATAGGGGTTGACACCTTGAATAGAGGACAATATAGATTTTAAAAAGGTTGATAAAGATGTAGAGAAATATAATCTCTACTTTCTTTGTCCAAGATCCCAAAGTTAAAGAGAAACTATCATAAGCATAAGTTTATATAAAGGATAGCTTCCTCTTCCTCATAGATTTTGTCAAAATTGGTGCATTAATCACATGGAGGTGTGAAAATGTCTCACATTCGCTCTTAGGTGGTTGTGTTGTTTCACCTAAAAGTCAAAAGAACATGTATTAGCTAACTCACATATGTATTCGATCTTCACGAAAAAATAAGTAAATCATACTTTGTGAGGTAACACGCCAAGTCTTTACATTTGTTGAGCAACTTGCAGCAAAGTCACAAAGCAGGACAAGTCTTAGAATTCCCTCTTACTCCAATCATGGGAGATACGTCTTGTGTGTGAGCAAGAATATATTATGCTCACAATCAAATGGCAATAGGTGATAACATTGAACATAGCTACAGTAGCAAGTCTCTATAAACAAAGGAGTGCCCATATCAGTAAAGTGATCATCGGATAGCCTCTCTATTACCCATGTTAGGCTTCTAAGAATGATATCATTCAAAGCTAATGGCTACACCATCTTTTGTAAATTTTTTTGGTATTCAAAAGCACGGTAGTACTCAAAAACAATGATAGCCATCGGAAGAAAAAGCTAAAAGGAACACGGTAAGAAATCCATTAAAAATATTCTCATGGATTAAACTAAGAATAATTAACATTAAAAAAACTAATTTAATTGAAGAAAAAATTGAAATGATATATGACCATGTTTTTAAGAAGATAAGAGCTAAAGACTTTAAGCAAGTAATGAAAGACTTTACACTTGCATAAAATATTGATAAAATGTTAAACAAGGACATGAGAAATTTCTGTAAAACTCCCTTATATTCGATGTTGATGGTGGTATTTACCATAACCTCTTTCTCACTAAGAAAGACCTTCAATCCAAGTGGTAACTTTACTCAATAGAAATTAAATGAATATGTTTTAAGAAGATAAGCACTAAAGTCTTGAACTAGGCAATGAAAGACTTCACACTTGCACAAAAATATTAACAAACAGTGAAAGTAAGAAATGAGATATTATAATACTCTCTATAAAAATTCCTTATATAAGATGTTGATGGTGGTATTTACAATATCCTCTTTCTCACTGAGCAAGACCTTTAATCCATGTGGTGATTTTACTCATCTTGATAGATATATTTAACTAAGTGCTTGACTCCCCATTCAATATCATTCATGTTGAAATTTGTAGCACACCATCATTATTTGACAAACATTTTCCATCTCCAATGTCTTGCAACCATTTGATAAACTAATCCCCATCCACTATTACTTGCATGTTATGTGTTAGTTTCAAAACCTTGAGATACTGTCATAATGGAACAACAAAGAGTTGCACCCACAATGTCCTCACAGTTACCCTTTGGTACAACATGTAAGATTTGCCTATAATCTCCACCAAGCAAAACAACCTTACTGCCAAATGGCTTATCATTGTGCATTATATCCTTCAAAGTCCTATCAAGTGCTTCAAAAGTGTATCAATACATCATGGGAGCTTCATCCCATAAAATAAGGCTAGTTTCTTTCCATAATTCTGCAAGATTACTTTGAATAGGTATATTGCAAGTAGAATGGTTGCAATGATATTTTGAATTTGGAGCGGACTGTACGACCATTTAGTAGAAGCAATGTGAAAATACCAGAAGATGATGTGGCCAAGGTAATGCAACCCTGACTACATAACTTTGCTAGCAAGCATTTATAGATAAATATTTTTCATAAATCATGTGGACCATCTAGAAAGAATATTTCACTTAAACCATTATCAACAACATTCATTATAGCTAAAGAGCATCCTTGTATCCATCATTAAGTATAATGTCCAACACAAAGAAAGTTTTCTCTTCTTGTGTTCTATCGTAAATCAATTCATCATGTAGTAGCAAAGGGTTTGCATATTGATACATCCTCATCTCAAGTAATTTTAGATAGCCAACTAAGGTTGAAAGCTAGATTTTGGGACTCGTTTTTGAAGCGAAAAAGTGACTCGAGAGGCATAAAAGACCAAATTTTCATGCAAAATGAAATGGTCACGGATCGTGAGCTAGGCTTTTCCTAGATGGGGTTCGATGCCTAAACCCAATGCGAATCTGAGATTAAGAGCTTCCAATCGCTACCCATTTGGTGCACAGATCGGATACTGTACGCTCGCGTAGTGAATGCCGGAAGGTCCCCAAGAACAAAAGAACTCTACTTTTTGCACAAAACTCAAGGTAAAAAGCATGAACGACATGAACAAGAGACCAATTGGGTGCAATCTCCCCCCATGCCTTGTGTGAGCTCTTCACAAAGCATGTATTTTTTGTATTAATCATCTTCAAGCTCAAATAATAGCCCAAATTACAAAATAGCAAGCTTTTAGCTTTTGAGTTTGCTTTAGCACAAAATAGAAATAAAGCTAGTGGGTGGTGCCCAAAGAGTCTGGCATACCCAATACAATGTCCAAGTACAAATAACATAATCGTGCACCATGCGCATACAAAATAATAAATAAATATCCAACGCCTCAATAAATAGGTGCGACAAAATATAGGCACCATGCCTAAGGTATGCGCCCATCAAAATATAAGTGATAACTCGAATACTCGCTATCCTCCAATGCTTTCCTCCGCCACTGCTGCTATCTCTACACATCAACTGAAGCATTCACAATCGTTAGTAACAAAAGTGAATACCTAGTAGTCTTCAGCTACATAAATAAATCAATTGGTTAGAAATCAATCCTAACCTTAATTTATTACGAGTGCACACTCTAAACTCATAAATGTTTATTAATTTAATATGCATTTTGCGGAATCACCCACTATGGTATCACCCATGTACACACTAAATTAATAAAACGCACGAAAAGGATAGGCATCCCCATCAACTTCTCGCACAAAGAATCCACTTTGTGTATGAGCCCTGGTCATCAAAGTTTATGGAATCCACCGTAAAACCTCACGGAATCCACCGTGAAATATGCCTCCTGGCATCAGAAAGAATGTAAAATTGTAGAAGGATGTAAAACATATCTCTAAACATAGGGGTTGACACCTTGAATAGAGGAAAATATAGATTTTAAAAAGGTTTATAAAGATGTAGAGAAACATAATCTCTACTTTCTTTGTCCAAGATCCCAAAGTTAAAGAGAAACTATCATAAGCATAAGTTTATATAAAGGATAGCTTCCTCTTCCTCGTAGATTTTGTCAAAATTGGCGCATCAATCACATGGAGGTGTGAAAATGTCTCACATTTTCTCTTAGGTGGTTGTGTTGTTTCACCTAAAAGTAAAAAGAACATGTATTAGCTAACTCACATATGTATTCGATCTTCACAAAAAAATAAGTAAATCATACTTTGTGAGGTAACACGCCAAGTCTTTACATTTGTTGAGCAACTTGCAGCAAAGTCACAAAGCAGGACAAGTCTTAGAATTCCCTCTTACTCCAATCATGGGAGATACATCTTGTGTGTGAGTAAGAATATATTATGCTCACAATCAAATGGCAATAGGTGATAACATTGAACATAGCTACAGTAGCAAGTCTCTATAAACAAAGGAGTGCCCATATCAGTAAAGTGATCATCGGATAGCCTCTCTATTACCCATGTTAGGCTTCTAAGAATGATATCATTCAAAGCTAATGGCTACACCATCTTTTGTAAATTTTTTTGGTATTCAAAAGCACGGTAGTACTCAAAAACAATGATAGCCATCGGAAGAAAAAGCTAAAAGGAACACAGTAAGAAATCCATTAAAAATATTCTCATGGATTAAACTAAGAATAATTAACATTAAAAAAACTAATTTAATTGAAGAAAAAATTGAAATGATATATGACCATGTTTTTAAGAAGATAAGAGCTAAAGGCTTTAAGCAAGTAATGAAGGACTTTACACTTGCATAAAATATTGATAAAATGTTAAACAAGGACATGAGAGATTTCTGTAAAACTCCCTTATATTCGATGTTGATGGTGGTATTTACCATAACCTCTTTCTCACTAAGAAAGACCTTCAATCGAAGTGGTAACTTTACTCAATAGAAATTAAATGAATATGTTTTAAGAAGATAAGCACTAAAGTCTTGAACTAGGCAATGAAAGACTTCACACTTGCACAAAAATATTAACAAACAGTGAAAGTAAGAAATGAGAGATTATAATACTCTCTATAAAAATTCCTTATATAAGATGTTGATGGTGGTATTTACAATATCCTCTTCCTCTTTCTCACTAAGCAAGACCTTCAATCCATGTGGTGATTTTACTCAAGAGAACGCAACATAAACTTGCCCATGAGTAAAGATAGGAGTCTTTAGATATAACCCCAAATATGATAGTGAATATCCTTGAGTTTTATTAATTGCCATTGTAAATGCTAAATGGATGGGATAGTACATATGTTTCATAGAGAAAGGGAGTTGTAATGCAATTGGGATAAAAGTTATTCTTCAGATGAATACTCGCTCCCCAACATTGGTTTCTCTTTTTCTTGGGATGAATACTCTCTCCTCAACATTGGTTCCTGTTATTATCTCAACCTGAATGACCTTCCTATTAAATGCCTTGCATATAAGTCTGGTGCCATTGCATAAACCTTTAGTAAGGTTCAAATTTCTAAGAAATAATATTGGAGCATTTATCTTTAATAGCAAGATATGAGGAGGAATACCTCCACCAAGGTTAAGAGAATTAAGATATTCCACAAAGTACAAGAAGGAGTTCTCATCAGTTTCTACAATAGAATCAATGCTATAATCTCAACCTTAATGACCTTCCTATTAAATGCCCTGCATATAAGTTTGGTGCCATTGCATAAACCTTTAGTAGGATTCAAATTTCTAAGCAATATTATCGGAGCATTTATCTTTAATAGCAAGATATGAGGAGGAATACCTCCACCAAGGTCAAGAGAATTAAGATCTTCCACAAAGTATAGGAAGGAGATCTCATCTGCTTTTGCAATAGAATCAACACTATAATATTGTTTGACCTCTCGTGGCATCAACTGCAATGTATGATTATTTAACATTTCCACCTTACTATTTCAACATGCAAGAATGGTATGCTCCTTGAAGAAAGACTTGTGATCATTCATGCTTTCCACATCTTGATAGATATATTTAACTAAGTGCTTGACTCCCCATTCAATATCATTCATGTTGGAATTTGTAGCACACCATCATTATTTGACAAACATTTTCCATCTCTAATGTCTTGCAACCATTTGATAAACTAATCCCCATCCACTATTACTTGCATGTTCTGTGTTAGTTTCAAAACCTTGAGGTACTGTCATAATGGAACAACAAAGAGTTGCACCCACAATGTCCTCACAGTTACCCTTCGGTACAACATGTAAGATTCGCCTATAATCTCCGCCAAGCAAAACAACCTTACTGCCAAATGGCTTATCATTGTGCATTATATCCTTCAAAGTCCTATCTAGTGCTTCAAAAGTGTATCAATGCATCATGGGAGCTTCATCCCATAAAATAAGGCTAGTTTCTTTCAATAATTCTGCAAGATTACTTGGAATATGTATATT
Source organism: Lygodium microphyllum (assembly GCF_053477565.2). Taxonomy (NCBI): domain Eukaryota; kingdom Viridiplantae; phylum Streptophyta; class Polypodiopsida; order Schizaeales; family Lygodiaceae; genus Lygodium; species Lygodium microphyllum. Next base: position 23,561,642 of record NC_141162.1, on the reverse strand, counting down.
GCAAGTAGAATGGTTGCAATGATATTTTGAATTTGGAGTGGATTGTACGACCATTTGGTAGAAGCAATGTGAAAATACCAGAAGATGATGTGGCCAAGGTAATGCAGTCCAGACTACATAACTTTGCTAGCAAGCATTTATAGATAAATATTTTTCATAAATCATGTGGACCATCTCGAAAGAATATTTCACTTGAACCATTATCAGTAGCATTCATTATAGCTAAAAAAGCATCCTTGTATCCATCATTAAGTATAATGTCAAACACAAAGAAAATTTTCTCTTCTTGTGTTCTATCGTAAATCAATTCATCATGTAGTAGCAAAGGGTTTGCATATTGATACATCCTCATCTCAAGTAATTTTAGATAGCCAACTAAGGTTGAAAGCTAGATTTTGGGACTTGTTTTTGAAGCGAAAAAGTGACTCGGGAGGCATAAAAGACCAGATTTTCATGAAAAAAGAAACGGTCACGGATCGGTGAGCTAGATTTTTCCTAGATGGAGTTCGATGCTTGAACCCAATGCAAATCTCAGTTCATCAATCGGAGTCCATTTGACCCCCCATTTAATCCTCGCAAGGTTTCACGTAATAAAGTAGCTATGTGATTCGAGAGCCGAAAAGTGCATGATAGAGACTAATTTTATAGATTTCGATGCCACGGAGCTGACCATCTAGTCCCTTCCCGAATTAGAGTTCGTGTGGGCCTCCATTCGGTGAAAAAACCACTTTGCGCAGTGTGAAAACTTCAAAATTGGAGCTAGCTATTTTAATGGTTAAGCTTAATAAGCTTAACTAAAAGAAAACCCAAAAGACATGAATCGTGGAGGGAGTTCACCGATTCATACCTTGTAATGGATAAAACTGAGTAACACTCTATTTTTCTTCTATCCCATATATTGTAATAAGCGAAACTATTAAGGAGATAGAGGAGGAGGAGGAGGAGGAGGAGGAGGAGGAGGAGGAGGAGGAGGAGGAGGAGGAGGAGGAGGAGGAGGAGGAGGAATGATAGAGAAGCGCTTTAAAACTCTTACCTGTCATTGTGGAATCCCTTGAGTAGGTTGGGTTTGATTGCTTGGATGGTTCACCTTCTCTTGGTTTTCCACATTTACAAGTTTCGAGGCATAATTTGGAAGTTTCTTAGGTTGTCAAATTAGTATTTCATCCTCATAGAAGCCATGATCTTCATCAAGTTACTTTGCATGTTGACTTGGAGCATAATCTTGAAGTTTCTTGGGTCGCCAAATAAGCATTGCATCCTTATAGAAGCCATGATCTTCATAAAGTGACTGTGCATGCAGAATCATATTGTCATTAATCATGGAAGATCTCTTGCAAGGTTAAACATAAAGCACACATATATATGGCTCTGTCTTTGGCATTCATATTAATTGCCCTTTCTTTTGGTGGCACCTTCCTCTTCACCTAAAGATAAAACTTGTTCCTTGCATGTACATAGGGTATTGGAATATTCTTATCTAGTATAATTTACTTGATGATGATACTCTTTGGCAACAACTAGTACCATAGGATTGTAGTGATTGGTGTTGACACACATACATGTTCAATTGGTTCCATTCACTTGGGTAGAAGATCGACTCCACCATCTTTCTCTTTGGCATATTTCACTTATTATGATCCTTGTAACTAGAACTTTCCTCTAAATACTCAAAGCATAATGCTTTGATTGAGTGAAGAAATCAAATGCTTCCTCTAATAATTTCTTGAGTCAAGAAATCAAATGACTTGGAAAAGAGTCTTGGTGGGGAGGTTGTTTGCAATAACTTTCCCCTTTTAAAAATCATGCATTTGCTAACTATTTCTTCTTTCTTGAATTGGTCTCAACATTGACCTAAGTATCTTTCATAGTCCCAACCTTCTAAACATTGTTAGCACCTAGTCAAAACATTGCAACAAGGAAAGATAGTTAGGATTAGGGTGTATGGTCTATGCCCCCAAATCCTATAGCTTAATCTAAGTATCTTTCTTTGTCTAAAAATTATAAACCATGTTAACCCATGATTAGAATGTTGTGATGAGGAAATATACTTAGCTTTAGGGTGCATGATCTAGAGTCATGGTTGCATGAGTTATGCAATAAACTATATATATTTCTTTTTATAGCATCTACCATTCCATACAAACCATTATAATCATGATATATACACAAATTTCTAGGGTCTACACATTGCCCTATAAGGGGACTCAAGACACAATTTATTTCTCTTGCCACTATGCTACCTTACATAGAAGGTAATTGGAAGTTGGTTTTGTACATAATCTAAGTTGTAAATGCAATTTCTTTGAAAAAATGGTTTCTTATCATATCTTAGTGCAATTGCGCATGCTACCTAGAAAGTGTAAGTAGATACAACTTAGGAAGGCTAAGTGCAAATACTTCTTATTGATGGTGTTCTTAGGCCTACTTGAATATTAAAAAGAAGACTTATCCCATTGTTTTTGAAGCAATGTCATATTTGATAATCTTATGCAACAATTGGCCCAATGCAAGGTATCATAAAGCATCCATTGTTTGAGATACTCATGATCCTAACCTAAATTGTTGACTTAGAGGTTTGCTAGATGCTTGGGATCCTTACAAAGGAGAATATGCTTCAAGTGTAATCTAGTATTTTTTCAAAAATAGGGGCATTATCACCCCACAAAGTTGAACATCTAGAATGCCCTACATTGTCATGACACATCTTGGAGGAAGGGCAAGTGGATGAATTGTAAATGTTGTTAAAGATTTGGAGTTAGCTACTTGTAGGGAAGCATCATCAACCTCATAAGTCTCTATGGATGATGAAGTATTGCACCTGGTGAATAAAAATTTCCAAAAAAGAAAAACATGGAGAAACTAGAGGTAAAGACAAAAGAGGTTAAAATCTTTTCATTAGGGAAAATTAATGTTAAGAGGGCTATCAAAACAAAAAGTTATGGATGCCAATGATACAAAAAAACCAACCATGTTACATTAAAGAGTTTTAGAGGTCGGTTTTTAATTTCTTATGTGCTTGTGGATAATGGCATTGCATTTAGCTTGTTATAGTCTTGTGTTTATTCTATCTACAAGGGATGACCGTGCTTGTGGATAATGGCATTGCATTTAGCTTGTTATAGGCTTGTGTTTGTTCTATCTATAAAGGGATGACCTAGTGGCTAAGAAGTACTTTGATAGGTGTGCATGAAATCAATGAATTTAGCTATTAAAATCATAATTTTCTCCTGAGAAGAGAATAAACACAATAAAAACTAGATATACTCATCAGAAAACTTTTATTTTTATCTCCAGAGGCAATGGTGTGGAGGTGCCCTAGTGAATACTATAGTTAGGTTTGATTTCTGTTAGCTTAGTTGTTTGCGTGACTATTTGTTTTGTCATTTTGTAATTGAGGAAACACAAGAACTCTTCGAATAGGTAAGTCAGGTAGCGTAATTGCATAGGCATTAGTATCCTAAAACTCCAGCTTCATGTTTCATTCTTACCCTATTTTAGAAGTACAAATCCCTAGGTTAGCCTTAATCATAATCGAGGTACAATTGGTAGGCCTAGGTAGTATCACTTCTAGTCTTCTTGAATCACTCATGGAATGTTTTGCACCTTATACCCTCTAGCTTTCAATTGTATCATCTAACAATCCTCCATTATAACTTCTTTTTTCAAAGTGAGTTACATAAATATTTTTGAATAGTCCAACTATATTTATCATATGGAGCTCACACAAAAAACTTTGGGACATTTTGATATTTTTATTAAATAGCCCTAGTTATAAATGGAAGGTTCATAAAAGAGTGACAATGTGGGGCCAGCAGAGTGACACTCAAGGATGCATTATTTTAAGATTTTACAAAATCCAAAATATAAAAATATTTACATGGCTCAATTGTTTAATTCACATTAAGCTAATATATAACATGAAAAAATTTGTATCATAGTGTTGAATCACTAAATAAGCTGCATCTTTTTTGCAAAATTGTTACTCAATTGGGGTGGGGTGTGTTTAGCTTTTGGGGGCATCACTTTATTGGCCCCTTTACCCTATTGTTTTCTGCCATAAAACAATAAAGTTATTGTTTGTTATGTGATTATAAAAAATAATAGCTTTATTGTTTGTTTTGTGAATATTAAAAATAGCTTAGTTTTTTATTTTGCAATTAGTTTTTCTTGTGAAATTATTTTTAAAAATATTTTTATGCTGCATTATTATTATGCAAATGACAAAAATGATAAAGCATAGAAACAAAGCTATCGAATCTTCCATGAATTACACAACCATAAAGCATCACAAGTCTAACTATTTGACATAGATTGATTCATGATTCATCACTATATGGTAGATAAATTGAATGAGGCAGTCACAAATAATCAAATAAGCACAACAAAGTTTAATTGAAGGGCAATAAATGAGCACAACGAAAGGGTGGCAACTCCAGCTTTAGCATCTATATAGAGATTGACGGCAAGTCGAGTGTTGTTTATCCTACTTTCATTTTTCCTAAACTTTGATTACTTTTCCTAATCCTTTTGCATGAATAAAAGGAATGAAAGTCCTTTGAGACAAAGGTTCCATAAACTCATATTACTTTCCCTAAATTTTTTCTTCTACATTTAGTTTGATGCCAATCAAAAAATTCTTGCTATATTAATCACATGTTCTCTTCTCTTTCAAGAACCATATCATTGTATCAATCATAAGAGTCTTCATCACCTCAAGCTCAAAAACATACACACTCTCCATGCCAGATATTGGTGGCCATCGATTTTTCGGGATGCTTTTAGTTATGTTAAGTGTGTGATGTCTGCAAAGACACGATGCTAGGGAGAATCGAAAGCAACTGCTAAACCCTATTTTAGTTATGTTACCCTTCAAAAAATGGGGTATTGATTTTGTTGGGCCAATATACCCTTTATTGACTACACGAAAGCATTATATTATTGTGGCGATAGTACTTTACAAAGTGGTCTAAAGCTCAAGCGACAATGAAAGATAACGCTAAGGAGACGGCCGATTTTCTTATGGAGCAAATTGTTTTCCTTTTGGTCCACCTAAGGAGATAGTGTCTAATCAAGGGACACACTTCCTAAACAAGGTTATAGTTGCCTTGATGGAAGCTTTGAAGATTAAACATAATAAAACTACCTCGTATAATCTGCAAGCAAATGGTCAAGTTGAGAGTACAAATAAATAACATGTTGGGATCTTATCCAAGATAGTGTTTGAAAGTAAGTGAGATTGGGATAAGAAATTGTATGTGGCGATTTGGGCTTACAATACGACATTCAAGAGAGCTACATGCCACACCTTGTTCAAGCTATTATATGGGGAAAATTATGTTTTACCGTTGGAAATAGAGCTACTCATGGTGCTCTCAATCATTCATTGGGTGAGGCAGAAGCATTGTAGTAAAGATTTATTTCTCTTGTGCATCTTGATGAAATTTGATTGCAGGCTTTATTACATTAGGAGGTAGGGAAGAAGAGAATAAAAGCACTTCACGACCTTTGGGCTAAGAAATATAAATTTGTGAAAGGTCAGTTTAGTGTTGTACTATGATGCTCATCATGAGCTATTTCTTAGTAAATTAGAACCCAAATGGGATGGCTCATATACAATTGTAAGTTTAGGAAAGAATGGCTCTATAGCTCTTCTAGCAGACTTTCAAGGGGTAGAGTTTAAAAATAAAGTTAACTTTAATAAGTTGAAGCCTTACTATGTGTAAGGGCTGATGTTGGGCTTGCTACCTATACAGGTCCTTCATGATGCAACTTTAACTTTTAGTAGGTACTGAGACTATCGGATGAGAAGAATCGTTCCTTATCTTAAGCATCCATATTTAGAGTAATGTTACCACCAAGGTCAAGTGATTTGGTGGAGTAAAGGTTATCAAGTTCTTGAGTGGCAAGATAATTTTTTTACGTGGAATATTAAGGTCTACTGCCACCATTGTCAAAGGATTCCGACTAATATTCCTATCAAGCTCGGTGAGGAAGGAGGGATTGTACATGGTATACATCCTCTCTCTTGACTTGACTTTGATTATCATAAGTACGAATGAGCTGATAGGTATGGCACGGCCTCTCATTGAAGAATGGGTATATACTTTGTATTTTGACGGAGCTTCTAGAGGGCCCGCTATACATGTGAGCATTGGTATGGTCATTAAAGATCCCCAATGTAAGGTTGTTATGAAAATGGGAGTATATTTAGGATACTCTTTTACTAATAGTATGGTAGAATACAAGGCCTTGATTATGGGGCTGAATGTAGCCCGATGAGGTGGTGTCTGTTGGTTATTGGTGAAAGGTGACTCACAGTTAGTGATCAACCAGTTGAATGGGACCTATAGTGTGCAGGATCCCATCCTACACAGATGTACCATCGTGCAACCTTGGATATGTTACATATTTTTGAGACGGTGACTTGTTAGCTAGTTCCTCGACAATGGAATCGCTTTGCAGATTCCCTGGCCAATTACGCTTTCGTTGAAGATGTATTTTTCGATTATGGTCTGAGGGAGCTCGTACAATTACCTTTTAACATTAGCACATGACTATTTTAGAATCTTCTTGTTGACACATCCTATTTTGGCCGTCGATGGCTAGTTTGGGTCATGAGTTAGGTAGCCATTGAGCACCTTCCTATTTTGTCATGGACTCATAGGATTGTTTATCGCCATATTCATTGGACACCCCTTGCTATTTATGCAAGGGGGTTAGCCAATAACTTGATGCATTTAGTGTAGGGCGTGAGGAGCCCTCATCCTTGGTTGGTCTTATGCTTCAATAGAGTTATGTTGGGACCAAGGGCTTGTTTTAGCAGTACACTGTTGAATGGTAGTGAGACGGGGATTATCTTGTTAGGCCAAGAGGGCCATGTATCTGTTTAGTGTGGGTGCAGTTAGTAGTTTTGTTTTAGTGCTGTGTTATAAAAATTTAGCAGAACTTGGAGGGAGCCTCTTGATGTGTAGAAGCTTCTTGTGGCCAAGTCTAGGTGATGTTCATCCTTTATGAGTACTTTTCTTTTCTGTTATATGTGTTTATGTATTTGTGGGGGATTGTTCTTTTGTTGGGGACCGACAATCAAGGCATAAAGTCCTAGGGTTAGATTAGCTATATCAGAGGGAGGTTCGAGTAGTTGTCTACCTCTTATAAAGGCATTATTAGGCATTGAAAGACCTATTTTTAGAAGGCAATCCTAGTGACCCTGCTCTACTAGCCCGCTAGGTAGCTATTCTAGAAGTCCTTGCTAGTGTGAGGCAATTAGAGAAGCCTGCCAAAGTAAAAAGAAGAGACAAGTATGAATATACTTGCAATATAAAAATACAGAGGTATGTAAAAATGATTCTACCCCTAAAATAGAAAAGACAAGAAAAAAAATCTCAAGAGCAGTTGATTATCACCTTGCAAAGGCTTGGTATGTTCCTGGGGACAAGTCAGACCCCCAAGGGATTGATGCCTTGTCTTCCTACGGGTGGCATCTAGCTGAAAAAAAAATACTAAGGAAGGTTGGAGCGAAAATAAAAGTGAGTATGCAAAGAAAAGGATTAAGTGCCGCCTTGTGAGGCTTGGTAGGTTCTTAGGTACTGAGTCAGGATGACCTAAGGTTGATGCCCTATTCTCCTTGGGTCATTACACTTAACTCCCTCCTTTTTACATGTCCAAGTATGGAAATCTTGAAAGAAAAAAATGTGTTAAACAAAAATATATGATGACCAGGCTATAGGAGTCCTCGCCTAGTAGGAGTTCCTGGTCTAGCTATCCTAGTTGGGTTCATAGTTAAGGCTTCTTTCATGATTCTTTTAGCCAGTCTGTGTTGGAGCAGTTGGTTAGCAACTCGCTCTGAATTTCTATTAGATAATGTTGGGTCTATCCCTTGAGGATTTTCATACCTTGATTTCGTCAGGGGGGACAAGGTGAGAGTTGTTTTATTTGAGTATTATGTTTTGTGACAGCTTGATGCTTTTTATGGTTGTTGTTTGTGCAAATCAATTCATGGGATTCAATGGCACAAAAGACCAATTTTTCACACAAAATGAAATGGTTGCGGATCGATGAGCTAGAGTTTTCTTAGATGGAGTTTAATGCTAGGAACCCAATGCAAACCTTCAACCATGCTACATTTTGGCCGAGCTTGTTGTTGCACAAAGCCTTTCAGGGTTTTCATGAAGTGCTTCAAGAAGAACATCCATCGCGTATGGATAGGTCCCACAACCTTCACTTCATCTACAAGATGCACTAGGAGGTGGGTTTGTATTGTGAGCATGCTAGTGGTCAGGTACATCTCAAAGAGACAGACTGTCTCCACTGCTCCCCGCCTTGCGGATTCAATAGAGGATGTCTTGGTTTCCTTCTGTGAGATCCATTGCACTAAATTTGACAACCTGTAAATCGCCCCGCGTATTTTTGAAGTGAGGCATCCTGTGATCACAATCGGTAGTACAAACTGCCACAAATGAAAAAGCATTGCGAACAACGATTACACTCCAAATAGCAAAATACGCAAGTCACTTACAATCCATTCGAAGTACAAACCTAACATATCTTATACCAATCATGGGATTTTAGCCTTGATAATTGGTCGCCTTTAGAAAATGTGGATTTGAGAGAATGCATCATACCAATCAAAGTGCGGATAGACCTAATAATTTGCTTCGCAAAGTGCTCTTCTTTAGTGGACCAAATCCAAGGAGCGCGAGGTAGTTGCAAGTGACCATCAGCATCGACTACGGTCAAAGTGCATCCATCTTGCCTAACTCCTTCAAATCCATTCGTGCCCATGCATTGTCCCTCTTTCTTGTGATGTAGTCCCATAGTAAGCTGCCCACATTCTTGACAATATGCATGGGATCCAACAAGTGGTTGATTTGTAAGTGGGTCCAATACGGCAACTCGTAGAAAATTGAGAACCGTCACATTCCATTTGTATACGACTCCATGTGGACCATTTTCAGTTCGTACTAGCTTTGGGCATTCGTTCGTGCTGGAGGCCATTCAATAAAACCTTCCCTTAGTTTATGACCCTCCAACAAGAAAGCGGTGTGCCCTTGATATACCATCTTCTTCATGGTTTGTGACCTTTGAGAGTCTAACTGTGGCCCACACAATGAACATGCATGATAACTTAAGGTAACCAGACCTATCCCAATACCTCTATCATGTGAATACAAACTTGAACAAGATATGATAGATATTACCAATGAGAATAGAAGCCTACTTACCTGAGCACTCCCCGAATCCTAGAAAGACATGCATGGTCCACATGAGAATGGCTCATATATTGGCAAACCGTCGACCATTGTGCTTGCTCATATCTTTCATAGCAACCCCCTCCTCACACAAGATCTTAAGCTCATCGACTAATGGATAGAGATAGACATCCATATTCTTGACTTTATAGTAGCCAGGAACAAGCAAGCTAAGGATCAGGTGTCCTTTCTTTGTAGAAAGCCATGGTTGGATATTGTAGTTAACAAGGACTACAGGCCACACACTGTAAGAAGTTGAGCAGAGATCGAATGGGTTCATGCCATCCATAACTAGACCGAGTCGAAGATTCCTTGGCTCTCGTGCAAAGCTTGGAAAGGTAGAGTCAATGTGGCTCCATGCACGTGAATCCACTGATATTTGTTGGACTCCATCTATGGATTTATTCTGTGCATGCCATGTTGTCAAGCTCACCATGCTCGACATACGAAACATGTGATGTATACGGGGGATAAGTGAAAAGTGTCTAAGAAAATTTTTAGGGATGGTTTACCCTTGCAAGTCCTATCGATACCTGTGAGCACCACACTTTGGACATGTCTCCATAGTCCCGTACTCTCCTCGAAACAACACACAATCGTTGGCACATGCATAGATGTTGTTGTAGTCCATGCCAAGCTTTCGTAAAACATATCGCGCATTATCACAAGACTCAAGCATGGTATTTGCAAGTGGTAATATATGATACTTTAGCAACCTGAAAATAAATCATAAAACACCTTGAAAAAGCACAATTGTTATTTATAATGGTGTCGAAAAGAAATCAACAAAGTGTATGTAGAAGGTGCTTGAATAACTCGGTCACAATCGCATCGCTCCACTTGTATTTTGCTTGCACACTTAGGAGTGCAAGCATCGTCTTCAAGTGAGATACTCAACACCCATCATATAATGGCATGAATGCTTCCTCTCTTAGCGGATTAGATGTTCAGCATCCATAGGCATCAATGCATCGATCGTTGCCTCCATCTTAGGCTCCAAGTTTGTAGGAAATTCTAAAAGGTTGTTTGTCTCCTCTGGTATTGACAGTATAGACTCGGTAGTGCCTTCCAAGTGGTGGATTTTGGCTCAGGCACTCCATCCATCAGATGCCCACAAACTCTTCTAGCTGGCCGCAATAGGTGCACTCCCCCTTGGGATGAGATGCCACCTCCCTATAATAAATTTTACGGCCACATCCAATGTTTTTGTATATGATATTCAATTAGTTTGTGAATACAATGCATGATTGATATACACTTTTCTTACCATTTGCTCAAAGTCTGAGATTGCTTGATCAATGATCTCCGATTGAAACTCATCAAAGTGTCGTACGTATTCTATAGACAATCAACGTTTTTGTCTAATTGCTAGCTTGCATTAAGAGCAAGGACACAGGAGACACTGATTAAGATACGCCTCGCGATCTTGAACATCACAATCTTCATAGTTTTCCATTTGGTCTACGTTACGACAAATAAATTTTTTTTGTTCTCATTCTCTCTAAAAACAGCCCATACTTTGAATGAGCAGTCATTAAAGTTTTCCTTATCACCAAGTGACATATGGTTTGAACTATTTTTTGAATGGAGATTCAACTTGTTCATGGTCTTCTTAACTTGGTTCCACAATCCTTGTACTTCAATGCAACCCTAAAAGATATGTTTTGGGAATTTCTACTTCACCCTTCATTATATACAAAATGGAAAGATGTTCTAAAATGTGGATAGCCTATTGGTTGCAAGCTTGTGAAAAACCACCCTCCAAAGAATACATTGAATTTGTAAGATGGAGTAGACACCAAAGCATTCTTGAGCCTCTTCTTCCATGTCATCATTGGCCTTCATTGTCTTTTTTATACCCTTCCAAGGTTTAGAAGCCACTGCACATTTGCATCTCTAAATCTTTTCTCATCTTCATAGTAGAACTAGGCTTGCCTACCCCATTAACCTAAAATGGGCACACTTTAAAGTTATTAATGGATCTTGAAGTTGACCAGTTTTCTTTAACCTTAGATAGAACCGATTGTAGCCACTTAGTTTCTTGAGAAGGATTCAAGGTATCAAACCACATTGCTAGGCCTTTCACATGAATATGGCCAAGGTTGGTTTTGTAGTAGCAAGATCCTTACAATCAAGATTCAATAGCCTAATTTAGCAAAATGTTAAATAGAAGTAATGGATCGCCTCTACCTCTTGCAACCCATTTCCAATGAAGACAAGGGGTAATCTAAAGCCATGCTGAGACCAAATGTTGGATTGTAGGATAGAATGGTATAGAGATCTTGTTAACACTACCTGCCCCTTTCTTTGCACCTTTATTTGCGCTCTTTGTTTTATGTCCTCTCCCCTTTCTCTTTCATGTTTTCTTTGTCTTTCATGTTCATTCTCTCTTTCTCGTTCTCTCTTCCTCTTCCTTTCTTCTTCTCTCTCTCTTATTTTCTATATCTCTTTCTCTCTCTCTCTTTCTTTGTTGCCCCTCTCTTTGTTTCTCTCCACCCCCTTACAGGTGGGCCTACAATATGTAAAGTCTAATATGCTATGCATGGGGGCGAGGGACTAGCTACCCTATGTTGAAGTGTTCCTTGTCCCATGGTATTGCACCGAACCTTACCACCTTTTTTCCTTTGTGTGTGACTCGATATGCAGAGCGTAGGAGGAGGTAGCGCAAAGCATGTCAAGAAAACCATTAATTCACCTCCAAGTCCAATCTCTCTTTCACTTTACCGAGCCTGGAGACATAGGCCTTCCGCGCCTTCCCAAAGTGCCGAACACACCCAAGGTGAACCTTTAATAAAACCTCTCTCTCTCTTTCTCTCTCTCTCTCTCTCTACTACTACTACTACTACTACTACCACTACCACTACCACTACCACTACCACTACCACTACCACTACCACTACCACTACCACTACCACTACCACTACCACTACCACTACCACTACTACTACTCACCATCCCACTTTTCATATGTTGCTTAACAGTTTAAGAACACGAGAGTACAACAGATGTGACGGCCATTTCTCTCTTCCTCTTCCTTTCTTCTTCTCCCTCTCTTATTTCCTATAATTCTTTCTCTCTCACTCTTTCTTTGTTGCCCCTCTCTTTGTTTCTCTCCACCCTCTTATGTTTTCTCACTCATTCTTCTCTCTCCCTCCCTCTCTCTCTCTGTCTCTCCCCATTTCTTTATCTTTGTTGTTTATTCTCTCTCTCTCTCTCTCTCTCTCTCTCTCTCTCTCTCTCTCTCTCTCTCTCTCTTTTCCTTTCTTCTTCTCCCTCTCTCGCTTCCTATTGTTCTCCCTCAATGCACCACATTCACCGCCCTCTCTCATTTCCTCTCTTTCTCGTTCAATGCACATCATTGTAAAAAAAAACAAACAAGAAAAGAAGAAATTAAAGAACAAGAACAAACCCTCTCTTTGTTTTTCTCTACCCCCTCATGTTTTCTCATTCATTCTCCTCTCTCCCTTCCTCTCTCTTTCTATTTCTCTCTTTCTTTATTATGTTTCATGTTTATTCCCTCTCACTCTTGTTCTTTCTTCCTTTTTCTTTCTTCTTCTCCCTCTCTCATTTCCTTTCTTTCTCCCTCAATGCACATCATTGTAAAAAAAAAGCAAAAAAAGGAAGAAATTAAAGAACAAGAACAAACCCTCCCTTCGTATTTCTCTACCCCTCGTGTTGTCTCATTCATTCTCCTCTCTCCCTCCCTCTCTCTCTATTTCTCTATTTCTTTATTATGTTTCTTATTTATTCTCTCTCTCTCGTTCTTTCTTCCTTTTTATTTCTTCTTCTTCCTCTCTCATTTCCTCTCTTTCTCCCTCAATGCACCTCATTCTCAATAAAAATAAACAAAAGAAAAGGAGAAAGAACAAGAGCAAACCAAGAGGGAGCAATGCACTTATCGCATAGGCCCGAGGATGGATTCTTTGTCTCCTCTTTGCGATGACGGCTCCTCTTTGCCCTTCATGCACTTCCTCCTCTTCTTCGCGAATGGCGGCAATAGCTGTGGTGAGAAGCTCTCATTCTCTCCCTCTTCCTCCCAAACACACAATCTATTTCACTCTCTCTTTCACTCTTCGCGGTAAAATGCCGCGCTTGGGTTTCAGTCCTTTTTTTCATTTGAGTACCGTCACTATTTGCATTGCATTTGTGATGCAAATAGCGATGCCGCTTATTTGCGTCGAAACTGCCTGTCGCTATTCATGAATATCCTTGTAGTGATAGTGCCAATGTTGAGCCCGTTTTAGGTCCCAAGACAAAGGTGCAACCATGTTGACACAAAAGATTTTGGATATACATTAATGCTTCATTTGCAGCCTCATCATACAAATAAACATTTGGTCTATTTTGCAAAGATAATCGATGGGCTATATCCTCTGTGAGTGGTACTAAAAAGTCTTCACAAAGTTGACCAGGTCATGTTGGCTCATAAAATACCAAAATAGAGATAAATAAAATCCTTAATTGTATACCAATTTGCATCAATGAAGCTTCTTCCAAGCACATATGCCATTCTTCATTTGTTGCCAATATATCATTTGCTATTCAAGCTTCCTTAAAAGTACAGTAGCTGACATTATAAAAAATACCCAACAAATAAAGTACACCCCCTACATGCAGTAAGGCATAAATGCAAGTAGTATCACTTCCCACAAATAGGAGTAACAAAATAGATTTGACCACATTTGTTTCCTTGATTTCTCTTTGTCCATATTTTCCTTTCTGCATTCCAAACCCAATATATTAGAAACTCTTGATACTGAAGTGCGTTAGCCTCAGGATGCATATGATTGTTGTAAGTAAACCACTTTGTGAGAGTTGTTTTTTAAGCATTTTAATTTTGGATCACCTCAAAAATATTATCAAAGAAATGAAAAGCAACACTATTTGCACCAGGTAAATGTAGTTACAAGCATTGAATTTTTAACTTCTCATTATGAACTTGGTACTCACTATTCCTACATTGCCCATCCACCATCTCAAGATCAGTATTGCTTGTATTCATATTAGTCCTTTGACGAATGTTAAGGGCATTATGTTCATTGACAACTGCGTGTACTTCTAAAGTTGGCATTTCACGAACAATAGAAGACAATCCTCCATTCTCATGGAAAAAGACAGGAAGATTAGCTTCACATGGCACATCTATCATTTGAACATCAAAAGCATTCACATTTACAGTGTCTTCTTGATTGAAACCATGTCCATTGTTTGCATTGATAGTTAACAATGTATGATAATTTGCATTATATTGATAAGTCTAATTCATAGTCCCAATAGCAACTTGTACAAGATGAAATTGTTTGTGCAACCACCATGTCCTTGATCATTAACCAAGGCCATGCTCGTATCCAAAGGTAATAAAGACATAGAATGACATCGTCTCTTAAGAATGCCATTGTATTCATATCTATCTCTTGTAGATATAGATACATGCATATTTTGTATGCAAGAATTAGCTACATGTAGCTAATGCAATTTTGTTCTAACTCTTACATTGTGCCTACGTCTACATCTGGACACATTGAGAACTTGTCTACGCATATTCAAGGCACAATCCATATGTAAAGCATGTATTGGGGGAGCCCTTGTGGAAGAAAACCTAAGAATTTTATTACCTTATCTTTAAAAAAAAACCAAAGAAAGCATAAACAAAAAACATGATTCAAATAACATGAGTGTGTATAAATGGGGGCCATGTTACAATTGATGTAGGTATGAAATTATAAACAAAAGACACAATTGGAATATTAATAGTGTGTATGAACAGAAGCCTAAGGAAATACATCAAGCAACACATAACATATTGGGAGCATCATTTATTACAATGAATCCAAGAGAAAACTTGAAGAAGATACATATTAGAAAATTTTGAAGAAGATACATATCAAGTTATTATTGAAGACAAAATAAGATGAACATATTAGCAAATTTTGAAATTTAATTAGAGTTTTAAATCCTTCTTCATGACTCTTCATTAAAATGAAGTGGAAGATTAGAAATCTCCACTAAATTATGGATTTGAGGTTGAAGAAATGTTACAATTCATTTGGATTAGGATGGTTGAAAATCTGTTGAGATAAACTTTAAATAAGGACACATGCTCATAAAGGGAAACACTCTCTGATCCATGCAAGTCGACATATGTGTGAGCAAGCAACTCACATACTCCACTCTCGACGGCTACTACTCCTAGCTAGTTGAAATAGCTTCTTCTCATGATCTCTAGATGTTTCCATTGGCCACATTTTTTGAATGTACTCACACATTTCTCCTATGTATCCCTGTATTTCTCCCATCTCACTCTGCAAAAATGCTACATCACCTAACTTGCCATCATCCTGCTCTTGTAATGTTTGTTCAACTCATTGTTGCAAATGATCATAAAAGTTTTTAGAGAAAGAGATTAAGTCACTCTAATTTTTGGACAAAGTCTTTAATCCTTTCTCAATGGCATCTATGTAATGCAAGATTCTTAAGGATCCAACATCATTGTGATATCCTCTAACATGTTTGAGGGTACGACTACTTGATTTCTTTCATGCCATATCCTTCATTTTGCACACATTCATCTAATCATTAGGAGTGCAGAGTATGAGCACTTCCTTTTTCAGAGCATAAGATAAATGTTGAGCAATACATGGCAAATTATCATATTAAGTACAACTTCCTAGCATGTACATTCTTACAATATTCATTTCAATCCCTTTGTTGGCATGACATGCACACAATATCCTAATGAGCACAAAACATTAGTTTAAGTAAAAAGTACTAAGAGTACAAGCATATTAACAAAAGGCACACTTTCAGGCAGGTTGAGAAAATCAACACAAGAAACAAGTGCATAGATAAGAAGCATGCACTAAGGTATTCAAAATGCTTACATGTATGCCTATTTCTTGATGACTAGAAAATCTATCTTTAACAAAAGAACAAGACACCATACAATATAACTCAAAACATATTATGCCCCAAAAAGTGTTGAGAAGCGTTAAAACCATATGCACTCAAAAAATTCTCTACCAAGTGTAACTATCACTGCTACACTACATGCCTTTCTAGATAGGGACATTAATCCAATGTGATCCCAAAGCTTGAAATAGCTCAATCTTTGTCAAAATAGCTTGATGATGAATGAAGTCATGTGAAAGGGGGTCCAAGCCAATAAAATTTAGGAACACATAGTACAAATGCTTGCATGGAACATAGACTTGATGCTTGCTTTCTCTCTTTTGGAAATTAGTGCATGTGCAATGAGGAAACTCTGCAATTGATATATAGTAATTAATGTCTAGAGCTCTGCTCCCTTTTGAGCTAAGGTAGAACACATGTGACTCGTTGCTTAATACAATGGCCTCACAAATAATATTTTCATCAAGGGTCTTGCCCTTCTGAATATTTTCTAGAAATTCTTTTGTCAACCTTGATCTCCATTTGACCACCTTACCATCTCGATATTTTGACTAGTATCCACTAGGAATGATTGGAGGAAGGGATGTAATTGGAGCCTGGGTGTGGCAGCAAGGCTAGCATCTTGCAACACAAACCTATTATTTTTGAGCATTGTTATCTCTGCAAGCAGGAAGTAGACTTATGCCCTTAGCAATTGGCCACACTCGAGGTGCTAGGCTTGGTGGTCCCACAATATGTTACTCATAAACCACCCATGAGTGTGTGTTTGAGAATTTGCAAAACCAAATGAACCCCTCAAACACCACACCACTAGGATACTTTTTTCTACCCCAAAGCATAGTGCACTCACACCATGACCTTAATTCATATAATTGTTGCATATATATTGGCCACATTGCCTAGTTTGTCTGAGTAGTCCACCAAAACATGTCATTTTCCTTTTTGGTTCAGTTCTACCAATATGAACTACCCACATTGTTCTTGGAACCTTTGCCTAATTGAGGGCAAGTCTGCTACTTGTTTTTGTGGAAGCACATTGATGAGTATTATGTTTTCTCTCTGTCACCATAACAAACTATGGCCTATGACTGTTCTGTCAAGAATCGCGTGGTGGGGGGACTTGCTCAAGATGTTGCGTCGAACACACACAGAATGCACAAGGAGAAGCTCACTCAAGAGACAAGAAGAGAGATGGAGACCAAAACGTTTTCTTGCTGGTTTCTTCTTCTTCTTACACACACTTTACAATGTACACAAAGTATAGATAAGATACAACATAAAAGAAAGTGGCCTACTTAGTCAAACAATGCATAACCAACTACACTAGTCGATTGGCGCTATAACTATGCCAGTTGTAAATAGGTGTAACAACCTGAATATAATAAGTAATGAGTCAGTGGCCATGTGAGAGTCATACTGACCATCGACATGCTAAGTGTAGATGTGTGGACCCATCTAACCAGGCGGGACTTTGATGAGGTCTTTTCTCCAGATGGGATCCAATCATCGTCAAGAGTGAACACTTGGTACAAAGGTGTATCTCTCAATTGTGGCAACATACATTGATATTTTTCTATCTCCTATGCTCAACTTGTATGAGCATGTGAAAGATATCGGAATGGTATCCTTCTTTTTTAGGTATAGAATTCATGTTATCTATTGAACATATATAAATAATTAACTGATATTGTATGTTCATGTTGTTGCTATGGTAGCACCATTATGTCTTATTAATCAGTTGATTTATGATGTTTTATTAGGATTTGGCGCATGTGGATCACCAAGCATGATGTATATATGCTCAAGCAGAACTTCATTAGTAGAGAAACTTTCATGGACATCCAATTGTCATGTCACTTTGTGGTTCTTCTCATAAAGATCTTCAAAGACAGATATAGTTGGCAGTTCCTTTATCTTCTACGGGATCTGATGCTTGTGAGAATTTCTTTAGTAAAGTAGGTGGAATGGTTAGCAATGAGAGGTGTTATGATGGTTGTGACTTGTTCAGTAGTGCAGGAGCATTGAATAGAATTTCAGAGTTTCAAGCAGGTTCAAATCTAAGTTTTTCGGCAACTCACTCAAAGAAAGAAAACATATGGGTTGATATGAATCATATGCCTGGAATTCCTTTGGCAAATTTAAATGACTACACAGGTGTGAGTACTGATGAGTAGATTGTATATGCATTAAAGGAGGGTTTAGTAAAAGCAAAGGTCATGTGTTGCGAGCTTGGTATGGAAGGTGAAGCTTCATGGGGTGCCTCATGGGAAGAAAAATATATCTTAGAGCATCTTGAAAACAATGCACATGACAATCTTGAAGAAGAAGAAGAAGTTTCATTGGATGATTTTGTTGGAGATGTAATCATGGATACAATATTGGATGTTGATGAAGAGGATACAATTGCACAAAGTGAGCTTCACCATGTTATGGATTCTATAGTTGACAATGAGGAGAATGTGATGAGCCAAATATCACCTTTTGTGGAAGTTGATGGGAAGACTTTGTGCAAGAGCACACTTATGAGCCAATTGAATCCAACATTATCAAAGGATAGATTAACAAGGGTAAAAAGTGGAGTATATTTCTCATTTGAGATGAAGTCAAAACCTCAAACCAGTACTTGCCTTGGAATAGGGTATGATTGTGTGGTTCTATTTGAAGATATTATACTTAGAGATAATATAAAGCTCAAAAGAAAAGGCAAGGTTGCAAATACTAGTCAAGGGGTCAAGAAAGGCATATGGTACCTCGGAAGAGTAATGAGTATGAGAATGAAGCTAGGAAATGGTATGAAAGAGACAAGGGGACCTTTTGATCTTCTAGATCGTCCTCCAAATGTGGAGATTCATCTAGCATGGTATCAAAAAACCAAAGGAATTAGATGCTACACATATGATCTTGTTGATAATTGATTAGTGTCCTTGGAATCTATAATTGCTTTGGAAAATTTGAGCTATGATCCAATATCAAAGAAATATCAACTTGATCCCAATGACTATAAGATCTTCAATGACTATGTAAAAGATACATAAGGTAATTTGAAGCGCATAGAGTAAAATACAAATCTATAATAGTTTTAATGTGTTGTCCTTATGGATTAGTATTAAATTAATAATCTTGTTTTTCTTTGCAGGTGGAAAGCTGCTATGTATACATCATACATGCTACCAAGAAATATCAAATAACTTTTGTGGTCATCTAGTTATTGTGTAATTTGAGTTTTAGAGTCATAAACATTTATGACCATTTTGAGTGTAATTTGAGTTTTAAGGTCATAAACTCTCTCCATCACTCATGTGCACGAAGCAGCTTGCAACCACACTTAGCAATAGCTAGTAGTTTTGGGTCCATCTCAGCCACCAATATGCAATAGAAAAGGCATATGGCTGCATTGGCAATCCTTTGATGGTGAAGAAAAGTATATGTATTGATAATCTTATGGTTATGAAGCAAAGTGCATTGTAGCATTACAGTTTTGGAGGTATCTTCAACATGTATTTCATTCAAGGATATCTATGAAGGGAAGTACTTTTAAACGTATATATGTGATGCTTGTGTTGTTGCTACTCTTTGCTAAGTTCACTCATTCATGTGTACTGCAATTTGTGACTACTAACTAGATGTTAGCATCAGGAGTTTCAAGGTACTTGGTAAGAGGTTAAACCCAAGTTTTTCTTAGAGCAAAAAATTAAGTCTTTAATTTTTGTCTGATTTTTTTTCTTGATTTGTATTAATCATAGTGCGGGAGGGGGGGAGTTGGCACTCTCCCATGGTTTTGGTAGAGAGATTCAACTCCCCTTCTTCCAAAGAGAGCTTGGTGTCTGCTTGGTGTAGTCACTTTAAGTATAAAGGGGTTCAATTCCCCTACTCTCTCTCCTCATGTGGTAAGGGGGGCACGGGCACTCAAAAACATTGCGACACAAACTTCAATGGTATCCAAGTGCCATTACATAAATCACTTTGTGATATGACCATTTTGATACTAACTTTTAAAAAGAAAAATAGTATATGTTCTATGAAGACTTACATTTAAGAAAGGGGATACATAAAAATTCATACATGTATATATCTTATAGCTTAAATAGGGGGATATATTAGTCTTACAAGCTTCATAAATAGGGGTTTTTTAAGAAGTCCTTGAACGTAGGTGACATGTCTTCTTTACTATGAGTGAACCCCCCGTGTTTTACAAAAGTTTTATGGGCGCCTTGCATTTAAAAATGTGCTTTTGGACGTTTCCCTTCTTGCTTCTTCCTTTATATCTGCATTTGGAGTTTTCTTGGACTTCTTTGGACTTCTTTTTCTCCGTCTCAAACTGGGGTTAACATTATCCCCCTCCTAGACGAGTGCCAGTCCCATGGCACGTGTGTGTCTGTGTTGATGAGGGCTAGCCTGCCCATAGTAGATAACTCCTTTGTTCTTTGAGTCTAAGGCTGACACCCACTGGTTGTGCTAGCACATGCAATCTTGCTCTCAGGGCCCTGCGAGCAATACCCCACTTCCTCTTCAATGGTTCAATGGCCTCCCCTTCTTCTATTTGAGTGATATCCAAGATTGTGTTCATGAAGGCATGTTGTCACGGTCTCTAGGTTCACTTGAGTGGCCTCTACCGTCTTGCTCTCTGCTAACACTTTATCTCCTTCCACATAGGCCAGATGGCGCACTAAGTCTTGGACTCTTCTTTCATTCAGATTAGTCCAATCCTTTGCTCTTCTTTTCATTTCTTCCACACTCTCTCCTTGCCTTTGAATCAGAATTATGAGTCTTTGCTCTTGATCTTCAATCTCTCTCTCCAACCTCTTTTGCTCCTCTTGCCCCAAGGTTGCCTCCTTTTTCAAATTTTCTATCTCCTTTTGATATCTGTGTGCCCTTTCCTCTCATGCCGCTTCTAGCATCTCTGTGGTGTCTTGGACATTCTTCATTTCTTATTGCAACCCTTTATACAACTTTGCCAGCTTGTCGATACGTTGTTGCATCCTCACGAGGTTATGTTTCTCCTCAGCCATCCTTGCTTTCCAATTTCCTTCTTCACCCTCCTTAACTTCGAGCTTTACCTTTAGCTCATGTATTTCTTTCTAGCACATAGCTACTTGACGGTCTTCTCTAATTGGAACACCGCCATGGACTCCTTTTTGGCTTCTAACTCAGCCATTGCTACCTTCTTATCCTCCTTTTCTTTCTCTAATTGCGAGAGAACCTCTTGGACGTACTCATCATGGTTTGCAGGTGGCGTCATCATTGTGGGAATGGAGGTAGGCTTCCACCCTCCTACCTCTTAGGGTCACTTGGTTCTTGCTATAGGGATACCTTCACCTGTCCCTTAGGCTATTTCCTTATTCACCAAGTATTGCACCCAAGCCAACATATTGCTAGCATCAACTTTAGGCGTGGAGCCTTGGGTGGTTGTGGTTGTAGGGGTGGTGATGGATACTAGGAGAGTAGGGATGGGATCAATAAGGCCCTTGCCCTTGCCTTCTTTCACCGGAGGCAGCGTGATCTTTGGAACTTGGGCACTTGATCTTGGGCCTTCATCTTCTGGTGGGCTCATAGCACCCAGCTCATCCTATCTGCACTCCTATTCTATTGACGTGCATGTTGCTAGCACAATGTCCTCTTCTTCCTTCCTTCTCAATTCTTCCTCTTTTTCAACTACCTTCAGCCTTCTCTCCTGTTTGTTTCTCTTGGATTCTTCCTTTGACCTCTATGACTCCTCCTTTTCTTTCTTTTTTCTTTCTTCCTCCACTTTCTTAGATTCTTTCTTAGCCTTTTCTAAGTCTACCTTCTCCTTTTTCTTGCTTTATTATTCTTACTTCTCTTGTGTGGTCTTTTTCTTTACTTTCTTAGCCCTTCCACGGCTAGATTGTGTTTCATTTTCCTCCTCTTCGTCACTTACTGTTCTTTCACTGGATTGCTCTCTTTCATGATGGGGGGGTGACCTTTCTATTGTCTCGTCAACCCCTTTTTCTTCATCATTCTACATCTCTTTCACTGCCTCTTGGATAAGAGCTGTCAGAACTCCCCCATACCCAATGAACGAGGCTTTTGATGATGGTTTCTTTCTTTCAACTCCACCTTTTGATGCTGAGGATTCTCCACTTGTCGGCTTTCTTGCAAGGGCTAGTTTCTTGGCTGATTGGTTGATCATCTTTCTCACATACCCATTCGAATCGACCTCATCTAGCGAGTGGGATGCCAAGCTCTCTAACATGGGCATGTTGATTCTGTGCATGAGTGAATTATACCTTTGGCTGGAGAATAGGAAGTGGATGACCTTTGCTTGGAGCCTTATCTCTAGATCAGTGATGTCTTGAATGCTGACATCATCCTTGGTGAGAACCTAGTCTTTCTTCATGTTCAACATGGTATAGACATCTCTTTTCGGTCTCCTTTCCACCTTGGGTTCCAACCCTAGTGCCTTCTCCACCAAGGCTTTACTGAATTGGACATGTACTTGCTTGGCTCCTTCTCCTCTTCCAACTATCACCATACCACATTCTCTGTCAAGATCATAGGTTCTCAAGAACTCTATGCATTTGGTGTGGTCGGTCTCCTTCCAAAATTTTTGACATATTTTTCCAAATTACACTATTCTATGACTCTTTTGGAAGCCTCCTCCTTGGCCACGACTTCTCCAATGTTTTGGATAGTCTTGAACTTTAGCTGATTGTAGGCACGGTTCTTGAGGACTTAAGATAATTTCTTGTTGAAAGGTAAGCATGAATTGGTTATGCTCTTGTGGAAAGAATAAAATGCTTAAGTACAAAAAGAGAAATTTTCTTCAAGCAGTCCATTCATTCCAAAAAATTTATGACACTTTTCCTCAACCACGAGTTGATTTTCATCCACTCTTTTTCGCTTTTGGACATTGATTGAGGCTTTTTCCCTTGCAAGTTTCATTCACCTTACATATTTGATTCATCTTATCCCCTCCGCTTTGGAATTGAGAAGAATCCTTCCTAGGATTAAGGTTTGAGAAGTCAAGGGCATTCAGCGCATGCTCTCGGTGTTTTACTTTGACATGAGCCAAGCATAGAGGTTCATATTTTATTCTAGATTAGCATAGCTATCCATGTCGAAAGGATGGATGCCTACTTGAGTGATGTAGGTGAGAACATCCATGAGGAAGTCACCAGAGTCTATTTGACTGGCAATGTGTAACTCCTCTTTAGTCAGAATTCAATATTTGACTGGCAATGTGTAACTCCTCTTTAGTCAGAATTCAATCTAAATATGGGTGGGTCAGGAGATGATCTTCTAGGGATCAGTTACGAATGGTGGTCAATACCCTATAGGAGGTTGGAGCTACATAAGTGGGGTCATACTCTGAGGTGTTCATTGCCCGTCATTGCTCCATGTTGGTCATGATTTGGTAGCCATCTTGCTCTCATTGAAGTTGGAGAGCATACCATTTCCACAAAAAGAGGAGTCATTGTCAACAAGTCATTTCAACTCCTCCATTTCTTGATCAATAGTAGCAAGGATTGGGCTCTCATTGTAATACAT
Source organism: Lygodium microphyllum (assembly GCF_053477565.2). NCBI lineage: Eukaryota > Viridiplantae > Streptophyta > Polypodiopsida > Schizaeales > Lygodiaceae > Lygodium > Lygodium microphyllum. The sequence continues at coordinate 23,537,979 of NC_141162.1, read as the reverse complement.
AATGAGGTGTTGGTTTCTTGCATGTTATCAGGATATCTCAATGGCAATTAATTCATTGGCCACCTAGGGAGTCTTAACAAATACAAATTCAGATTCCTCCCATGAGCAAGGCAGCATATGTACCTCTATTTGCTAAAGGCTCGTCCAAAAGACCTAAGTCTAGCTTGTCGTAGCTTGTAGGAAGTGTTGTAAAGGTGGCATCTAAGCATCTTAGGCAATCAACCAAATCATCCCCCGTATTTTCAACAAAGTCCGTGGCCAAGGTTAGAATTTATATCCACTTGTAAGAAGGTCTAAGGCTTGCAATAGGTGGTTGGGGTTTGATGGAACTAGACAATTCATTAGTAGTTGATAGTTGCGGCTTTGGTTGTTCTTGATGGAGCGGTTGAGTCATTGGTAACCTCATTTGGGCTTGTGATGTGGATATTGTGCTACTAGACTCTGGCGAGGTCTTAGGAACACTAGCATGACTAGGCTGAGGCAATGTGTGAGTAGCAGGTTGTGGCTTTGGTTGATAGACTTGTTTAGTCTCTACCGACTTATGCATTTGAGACTCTATGGGCTTCGTAGCCTGAGTCATTTGTGGCTTTGGGGCATTTTCTGTCACGTGGCTTGGTGTGGTCAAGGTTGCGGGTGGCATTTGAGTAGTGCCTTTGGCCATCTTGGCTTTAGGTACCCATATCCAGGCATTACCCTCATAATAGACTTACGCTTGCAATAAGATCTTCGGGACCCATCATTGCTTGACCGTTTGTCAATGTCTATAGTTCCTTCTCTACCTCCTAGGTTTCAAATATAAGTTCCTAGCCTTGCGAGGTCGTGAGTATGTGCTTTGAGGTGGCAGCCCTTGATGTTTGGGCATCCATTTGAGCTATGGTGCATGGGCCTTAGCTTTTATTTCAGCAGTTTGCTAGCTTTAAGGTTTGGCAGGTTGTGATGAGTTATGACCCCCCTCCTTAGGTTGGGTGGTGGGTTGCTCTACCGATGGCTTTGTAGGCTTTGATGGAGCCATGCTACCCTTGCTGAAAATTGTGACTATACGTACATTGTCAATGGCTAGATGAATGCACTGTGATTGGTAGTCGATGTTACAAAGTGTATGCTTTTTAAATGTACATCCCAACAACAATTTCGTACCTGCATCCTTTGCATTCAACAACACATAAAAGATAATTGGTATGCTTTTAGACTCAATAGAGACTACAATCTTGCACTTTTCCAAAAGTGCATATGATCGACCCCCAAATGGGTTGAGTTTGGTATTAGTGGGCTACAATTGTGGTCTACCAATTTGAATGCAATGATCATGAGTCAAGATATTAAAATCAGCACCCTCATCGATCAATGTGTCAAATGTATGTATTTTCTTGCCAGTGACATTCATGTGCAGGTAAGCTGGAGCTCCAGCTTCCTCATCTTCATCTTCAATTTCCGTGATAGTGGCCACTCACAGGGTTGAGTTGTCTATGCAAGCTCCTAACCATCATACAAACTAGTATTGAGGGCATGTCACTAGGCTTACCAATTGCCTTAGTAGCTTGCTCATACTCCTCATTATCCAAGAATGGCAAATTGATCATGGCTAGTATGTGCATCCAATCTCGCTCATCCTCAGGACAAGGGATATACTTGATGAGCGGCCCGTACGATTTTCTAACTTGCGTATCACCCTTCAACATGGTTGAGATGGCATCTAAGTTGATTGACGTAGTCTTCCAAGTATCCATCTCTACCCGTACCACTTCCATTCAATTGCCTAGGAAGATCAGACCGTTGCCCCAGTATTCTATAACTTATACATTGCGCATCCATGGTCGGCCTAATAGGATGTCCTAGTACACTCCTTTCATAACTATGAAGTCTATGGATAAATAAACTCCTGTAATCTTCAATGGCCAATTCTTTAGTACTTTGAATGGCTTTACTTTCATTCCATTATCCAGTGTGACATTAAATCTAGCATTCTCAATAGGTAGGTTACCCCAAGCCTAGAGCATTGTGTGGCTAAGCACACTGACTCCTGCCCCATGTCTATGATTCCCTTTCTCATGGTATTACCTAGAGCTAGAATCAGTAATATTGCATGCATCTCTGTGCCTTCCCAGAAAGTGTAACGTGCAAGGACTTGGGCCCTGAGTGGAGCATTAGACTTGGTAGCTTGGTTATTGTGTCATGCTTGTGTAAGTCAACTGCAACTTGCTCTATCAATCCTTATACCCATTGCTTCAGTTTGCAATAGCATCGAATGTTGTCTAAGAAAATCTCTAAAGCTTAGAGTCACTAGGGTGTTCACTAGCATTGTAAGAAGATTGCTAGCTACTTGCTTTTCTTCTAGTCTTGTTGTAGAGGTGAGCTCAAGCTCAACCACTAAGACCCATGGACTACTTATTATTCAAGTGTTTCAAGCGAGCACTAATGGCTACCTCTCACATAGCCAATGTGCTTTCTTCCTCTATGAGTGTATTGAGCTTACCTTGATGCCTGGTTGAGTTGCCTCCTCTCTCAAGCACTTCGATAGCTCCATGATTCGTGATGCAAGCTCAAGCATCCTCAAGCCTCTTCCTCCAAGTTCCATTCTCTATAGCCATGCATGAGACAAGAGAAGAGAAGAGGAGAGAAGAAGAAGAGAGGAGATGGTGGAAGGCTTCACTCCAAGATCCCTCACTCTCACACACTCACTCCCTCACTCACTCACACTCCCTCCCTTAAGCACCCACAAGCAAGCAAGCAAGAGAAGAGAAGGAGAGAAGAAGAAAAGTCCACTTTGCCACACACCAAAGAATGAGCTTCCATTCACTTTTTGAACTTTATATACGTGCCCTAAAATCCCATGGGCGGGCATCCCCTTTTTTTACACGGTCATCCGTAGCCTTCGCCCTCTTTTCCATAGTCCTCCTATCTTCCTAGCTTCCCTTCCACTGTCTATCTGCCTTTACAATTTGCACATGAGGGAGCCTATCACTCTTTTACAAAATTTTGGTGACGTCCTTGTATTCTAAAAATGTGCTTCTGCCTTCGACTTGCCTTTTGAGGCTGCCCTTGTACATTCAATTGTTTTCCTTCTTTCTTTCTCCGTTGTGTCTTCTAGGCCACCTCTTTTAAGTGACCCAGCTTGTGCTTTTCCACTTTTTCTGCTTTCTTCTTGTGTTGAGAGTAACATTACCCCCTCCTAGTTTAGTGCCAGTCCCATGGCACAAATGGTTGGTAGTTGGAAGGTGGGATGGGTGTAGCCATATGGCTTTTTTGAGTTTGTATTCAAGCCCTTGTGGGGGATGGTGATGGATAAAATGACCCTTGAAATTGAAGATGTTGGGACGGGTCCCTCTTTGACGTTGGCCTTGAATGGATCTGTCTTTAAAATTGAATATGGTGTTGGACGGATCCATCCTTTTGCCCTCCATGATGGCCACGACGCGATCTCGACATGATGTTTTCCTATTCCCTGCAAGTTTTATTATCCCTTCACCCATGTCCGTGTAGAGTTCACCACTTGCACTGGAGGAAACATGCGTGCCTTATAAAATGAATTGCATTGCACCTTGTGCTTTCCTTGTGAGAGCCCTTGAGAGTTCTCCCTCATTCGTGAGAGATCCTTGCTAGAACATTCGGTGCTCTCCGTCATCTTTGAGAGAGCATCCTTCATTCTTTGACAATGTCTCCTTTTTTGGTGAGTTTGCCTTGTCTTGCACTATTCCAAATGAGCTTCTTTGTTCATTTTTTGATTGGGCTGCTTGGATCTGTATCTGTTGTGTTTTGTCTGCATGGTGATATGTTAAATAAGATGACCTCCCTCTTAGATGGGCGGTAGTTTTAGGACTCTTGCAATTTCAAGTTAGTGAAGGTTCAACAATTTAAAAGGGTAGTCATGTGAGTTGATGATGATGGGGTCTTGGGGGAATTAGTCTTGGGAAGAAGCTATTGAACTGGCTAAAGTGGTGGAGACTGGGGGCACATTGCATGGATGAAAGGGCCTCCAAAGTTGATGGTTGGAGCCTTTGTTTGTACTTGGAAAGAAAAGAAGGTGCACTACCTAGGGGTGTCTACTCTGTCGTGTAGTGCATTGTGCTTGTGTTAGTGGAACTGGGAGAGCTAGGTCAAACCTGAAAGGTGACAAGGATCGAAGCTTGCTTGGTAGAGCTATGGCGGGAGAGCAAGAGCAAAAAAGAGACAAAGACCAAATGGGAACTCCAATAGTCACAATCTATGACCAGACCTTCCTTTATTCAAACTGTCATTAAAAGAATAATGAATAAAGTGATGGTGGCAGGCGCCCGCCACCTGCTGCAGTGTACACTAGCGGGTACTGCCAGTGTAGTAATACATGGGCGGCTAGGCGGAGTCGCCTTTACCCCCAACAACCTCCCACTTAAAGGAAAATCTGACCCAATGAGGAGTGAAAAGGAAAAAAGAAAAGATAGTACAATGTACACATGTACAACAGGATGAGGAAAAATGTCATCTCATCCAACGCCCATCAATCTCCTGAGGAAGGCAAAGCGCTCAATAGTGAGGCTTTTGGTGAGCGGATCTGCAGGATTTTCATTAGTAGAGATCTTGACAAGGTCAACAGACCTGTCCTCCACAACCCCATGTATGAATTCATACCTCACCTCAATGTGTTTTGTCTTTTCATGGAAGACCACAATCTTGGCTAGCTAAATATCACTCATTGAATCCAAATGCAACATAGGTATAGCATCAATCCCCAGGTTGTGAACCAAATGGCTAACCATATGGCCTCCTTGCAAGTCTCAGTTTGGCTGCAACATACTCGGCCTCTGTGGTAGAGAGAGTTGTACACTTTTGAACCCTCGACATCCAAGAGACAACACCTCTAGCATAGGTGAATACATAACTAGAAGTGGACTTCCTACTATCTACATGTCCTGCATAATCGGAGTCTATATACCCCACAATTCCTGTATCCTGGCTGCCATAGCAAAACTCATATCTGTTGTGTCCTTTAGGTATCTCATGATACCCTTCATAGCATCCCAATGTTTCTTGCCAGGTGTAGCCATATAGCATTCCACAACACCAATTACAAAGGCAATATCTGGACGAGTGGCTATCATGGCATACATCAAACTACCCATAGCTGATGCATAACTTGGGATCTTGGCCATCTCGACCCTCTTCTCATATGTCTACAAACCTGTCTGTGGACAATCAACCTATGAGACCTTCACATAAGAAGGTAATGGACAACCAATAGACTTCACATCCTACACGCGGAAATGCTCAAGGACTTTATGAATGTACTCCCTCTGTGAGAGGTAGAGTAGTCCCTGATGTCTGTCATGCTTAATGTGCATACCAAGAATGTAAGAGGCCTATCCCAAATCCTTCATCTCAAAGCTCTTCTTCAACTAAGATTTAAGAGCACTCCTATTGTAGCCCTATGACTACATAAAGGCATCAAACTTATGATACCAGTCCCTAGGTGCCTGCTTCAAGTCATAAAGACTTCTCTTCAATTTGTACACTAGATGCTCCCTACCAGGTTTTGCAAAGCCCTTAGGCTACTCCATGTGAATCTCATCATGAAAATCCGCATGCAAGAATGCAGTCTTGACATCCATCTAATACATCTCCAAGTCAAGCTACACGATTAAGGCCAAAACTAAGCCTAGGGTTGTCATCTTGACCGCAGGAGAAGAGACTTCATCAAAGTCAACTCCATGCTCCTGTTTAAAACCCTTAGCAACAAGTCGTGCCTTATAAGCCGGCTTGGGGTGTCTAGGGGTACTTTTTAGCTTGTACACCCATTTGCACGGCAAAGTCTTCTTGCCAGTACCTAAGTAAACCAAATCCCAAGTTAGATTCTTATGCAAGGAGTCTATCTCAAATTGCATAGCCCTCTCTTAGGAGTGATTGTCACCCTTGTGCATAGCCTCATTATAGGTGAGAGGCTCTCTTAGATCTGTAACCAAGACATAATGCATCGAGGGCTCAAATCTATCAGGTGGATATCTATCTCTAGTAGACCACCTCTACTACATGTCCAACACCATGGCCATGTGTATCAGTTGCTGCTACAAGCTGACCATCTCACTGTGTAGGCTACTGTATTGGAGCATGTGGCTCCTCTTGGAATATAACCATGCATATCTCTACCACCTTCTCATGTTTCCTATGCATCTTGTCTTTCTGGAAGACTACATCGTGGCTGCGGATGACTCTCCGTGCCTATGGATCCCAAAGGTGGTAACACATCTCACCTACATCTCCATAGCCAAGGAAAATGCATTTGACATTGTGAGGATCCAACTTAGTCCTCTTGTCCTTGGGCACATGGCAAAATGCCTCACATCCAAAGACACATAGATGCACATAAGACAAAGGTTTCCCAATCCATACCTCCTTTGCAACCTAGAAATCCAAACCACTGGAAGGTGATCTATTGATGACATGCACAGCTGTACTGACTACCTCAGCCCAAAAGCTCTCTGGTAGGCCTGCATGGCTAAGCATACTACATACACTCTCCTGGATGATTATGTTCATATGCTTACCCAAACTATTCTAGGGTGGGGTATAGGGCATGGTCAATTGACGCTTAATACCCCTCTTGTCACATAGCTGCTCAAAGGCACGTGACACATATTCGCCCCCATTGTCAGTCCTAAGGCATTTCACTAGTTTGGTTCTCAACCAATGCAAGCCATATCTAAAACACAGCCAAGACATCTGACTTAAGCTTAATGGGGTAAGCCTAGACTTTATGCAAAAAATTGTCAATAAACGTCACAAAAAACTTTACACCACCCATAGACTAACAAGGCATGGGCCTACAAACATCTGAATGTACTAATACCAGGGACTTACTCATGCGTGTCCTACCGGACTTCTTATGCATATTCCTAGTCTGTCTGACATAAAGACAATGCTCACATGAATCAAAACATGCATAGTCAAGGGGTGGTAAGTATTGCAAACCAGAAAGCATTTTCATTCCCTTCAAGGACATATGGCCCAAACGGGCATGCCAAAGAGATACATGTGAGATAGAATCCACAAACAAGACATTGTCAATAGAGGATCCATCAAACTATAAGAGGATAGAGGCTACCATCCTTGGCACCTCTAGCAAGCACAAGTCTGCCACGTGTGATCTTCCAGGAAAAATCCCCAAATGAAACATGAAACCTAGCATCATCAATCTACCATGTAGACATAAGACTACGTGTAAGCACAGGTACATGATGTACATCGTGTAACAGAAAAGTATTGTCAATAGAGAACTGGAGTCGTACATCCCCGATTCCAACAATAGCAAGTGACCTGTCAGCACCCAAGCGAACTGAACTAGAGACAATGCAGTAGGAATGGAACCACTCACGGCATAGTGTAACATGAAATGAAGCACTAGAATCCAAAAGCCAGCACTGTGCATATATAGAGTGAACCTCGGTCAATGGCGTAGCATCACAAGAACTAGATGCAAGTATGTACTCCCCATCGGAGTAATCAATTTGCATGACATTTATGTCCTTGATTTTCACAATGGATTTCGCAAGCATAATGCTACGATCAGAGGACTTTTATTGTACTTTGTCTTTCCCCTTCTCTTTGTGCTTCTCATTGCGCAACTCATGACACTGTGGGCATATGTGACCCTTCTTGTCGCAATGATGATATGTCACATTAGCAATTCTCCCACGAGACTTGCTGCGTGACTTAACACGCGACTTAGACCTAGACTTCTGCAAGTCTCTGCCATAGCCATTCCCATGGTCATTCTTTCCATTAACATCTCTACCTCTAACAGTTGAAGCATGTGGCACATGAGAGGCATCCAAGTTCTTACGGTTGGTCTCTTCCTGTAGAAGAACACTCTCTACATCAGGCAAGTTCAAAATAGTAGCAAAAGCACATAATGTAGTGCAGAATACATCCTGTGACTCACTCAAAGTCCCAAGCAAAAACAACGGAGTAACCTCATCATTGAAGGTAATGCCCTGCGAAGTCAATTTCTTGAGAATAGCATGGAGCTAGCTCAAATGAGCAGACATTGTCATATTTTCCTTCATGCGCAGGTCCATAAGCTGCTTCAGTCAATACATCTAACTTGTTGGACTTTTCTTGTCATAGAGGTTCTTAATTTTATCCCAAAGCTACCAAGCACTCTGTGTTTCCTCAACCACATTGTAATGCACCTATTCAGTAAGAGACAAGATGAGGGTGGACTTGCATAACTCATCAAGCTCATCCCATTCATTATCAGACATTTCAAGTTGCTCGCTATGCATCCTTAGTGGCTTTATCTGAGATTTTTGCACCAATACATGCCAAACTTGGCTCTTCCGATAGGCACAATTCGTACCATCAAGCTTAGTGATGTTGAAGATAGCACTATCAGTGGAAGAAGATGCTATACTGTAGTCCAAAATGGTGCTGACAGTTCAAAATTGCTTGTTGTTTTTTGCTGTAAATAGCCAAAATACCACAAAAACCAAGGCAAAATGACCATGAATTGATAGCTAATGATACTGTCCACCAAGCACCATCAAAAGTACATAAAATCAGAATGATTCAGCATAAGAATTCCATGTCAGTCCATGCAAAATTGCTTGTTGTAATAAATTACAGCCACGGACAATGAGAGCAAACTATAGGCAAAATGAATGCACCAAGTCAACCACTGAATATCAAAGCATAACTAGCATCAAGCGAGCATAAATCATCATGTGAGAGTCATATGGACGTCGAGCAGAGCAAATACCCAAGCATGTCAAATGAATTTGTCAGTAAGCCAGCACACCCCTTATGTAATAGGGCAAAGTGTATACAACATTGGCAAGACTTGACACAAAGAGGTGTATGCTTAGGGAGTGCAAAGCCCAAATCATCCCAAGTACATCTGTGAGGACCATGGCATATCAACCATGCAACATCCAAGTGAAGATCCCAGTCTCAAGTATCCGAATGCTCAAGTAGCATAAATTGCCTGGTCAATGTCTGTCAAGTGTATCAAGACGCTCCCACTGGCACAAAAGCCGTAAATATCAAGCAAAGAAGCTCAACAAGGACATATGATAGCACCAATGCTAGAAGATCCAAGATCAAGCATCAATAATACCTCATGAGCATATAGGCCGTGTAGCATCTGTAGTAGATATCAAGTACATCCAAACTATAACTGTGGCAAGCCGATAAATAGCCAAAGTAAGCTACGGGCAATCAAAATAAGACCTCATGAGCATATAGGCCATGTAGCATCTGTAGTAGATATCAAGTACATCCAAACTGTAACTCTGGCAAGCCGAGAAATAGCCAAAGTAAGCTACGGGAAATCAAATGTCAAGCCAAAGCAAGGCTCAATAGCATCCAACTCCAAACAATATAATGGGCATGTAGTTGTGGCATAGGCCAAGCATGTCAAGACCGGTCAGACATAAGTAAAGTACATGCCATAAGTACATCAAAGATGGAGATTTAGATGCTATGCAAAGCAAGCTCAAGCTCAACCAATGATTTGAGAGCAAATCCAAGCTCTATGTCGATTCCCGGGAGTCACTACATCAATGTAGACATCCAAGACATAGCCCGAATCCAATAGGCATTAAATATCCATTGAGAAGTACGATCAACCCTGCTATAAAAAACTTGAAATCACTATCCAAAATTGAGCTAAACAGTTCTAATCCAAGCTCAAATCAATATCCAAGGCAAAGGCAACATGTGGCATACTCCACATACATGGGTACGTCATAAAGCTTCCAAACCATATCCATAGGCATTAGGCATAAACTCCCCTATAAATGCTTGCTGTCCAAAACTATATACAACCATAAATCCAGTGAAAAACGAGCAATTAATGGCTCAAAGCATCCCACAAGTGCTCCAAAGCATCAACATAAAGTCCATGCACAATGATAACATCCTCGTAGCATAATACAAGCCATAGGCATAACAAAACATGCTGCCCTGGAAGTATAACATGAATCTGACCTATTTCTATAGTCAAGGGATGAAGGTCAACATGTCAAAAATAAGCTCAAATTCAAAGTATGAATGCCCAGGTGGATAGCAGGGTTATGGGGTATATGAGGGCACCAATGATTCTCAAAGAAGCCCACTCAAGTGGTAGACCAAGACTATTCAAGGCTGGTGCAAGCGGAGAAGAAATGGAAGCAAACGAACATACCTAGGTGTGGAAGAATCCATAGCTGCCTGAGAAGGAGACCCAATGAATGTGGGGATTCAACATGAAGCTGAAGACGCCACGAACCAAGCTTGAGTAGTCATGAATCCATGCTTTGATACCAGTTGAAAGGTGAGAAGGATTGAACCTTGCTTGGTAGAGTTATGGCAGGAGAGCCAGAGCAAGAAAGAGAGAGAGGCCAAATGGGAACTCCAATAGCCACAATGTGTGATTGGGCCTTCCTTTATTCAAACTGTCACTAAAAGAATAAAGAATAAAGTGACAGTGACATATGCCCACCACTTGCAATGTGCAGTGGCGGGTACCGTTAGTGTAGTAATACATAGGCGGCTAGGCGGAGACGCCTTTACCCCCAACAAAACCACAGATGAGAACCATAGGGCAAGCTTGGGTGTTGTCCCCAACCTAGGATCCAGTGTGTGTTGGGGTAAAGGCGCCTCCGCCGTGTCGCCCCGTGTATTACTACACTGACAGTACCCGCCACTACACACTGCAGGTGGCGGGCGCCGATCATGTCACTTTATTCTTTACATTCATTTTAGTGACTAGTAAATAAAGGAAGGCCCGATCACACATTGTGATTGTTGGAGTTCCCATTTCTTGTCTCTCTCTTTCTTGCTCTTACTCTCCCGCCATAGCTCGCGTGCAAGCTTTGATCCTTCTCACCTTTCAACTGGTATCAGAGCTTGGCTTCCTCTTGCTCGAGCTCGACTTGGTGCTTCTCTACCTTCGCATCGACTCCCTTCACACATTGGGTCTCCATCCCGACAGTCATAGCTGATCTCCCGAGCTTCCAACACTCCCTGCCTTCCCGAGCTCCCTCCCGGCATTGTTGGGCTTCTTCAGGGCCGTGCCGTTGAGGTATTGCATCAGAGTTTGAAGGGTTCTACTTTAGTTCTCAGTTTTAAACATGTGGAAGAAGAGGGGTAGCCATCATTTGAAGCTTCAAAGCTCCATATCTCCCTTGCCCTTTGCTTTGGGCATTCATGGCTTTGTTGTATGCTCTCTTTGGGGCCTCTTTGAGCCTCCCATCCACACCAACATTGCCACATGGAACAGCCACTTCCCAGGACAACCTGCACTGAATTTGCACCAGATTTCTACCTGCCTACTCATCAAGTTTTCAGCCTATATGCCTTGGCTCCTAAATGAGCACTTAAACAATGGTTTCTAGAAGGCATTTGAGCTACTTTGAAAGCCTCTTTGGGCCTTGTGCTTGGCATTGAAGCTTTGGGGCTGACATTCTCTGATTTGGGATTGTCATTTACTATTATACAGTGCTATGCTTGACAGTTAGGCTTCATACATTACATGCTTTGGTTTGTGATATATGCCGCTTGGTTCGTCTATGCTTTATCGACATTGGGAGATTTGCCTTGGATGTATTTGAGCATTTCTGACTCAGTTTGATCATTTACTTGGTTGCTATCGGATGTCATTGAGTTGACAGAGATCTTATTTTGGAATTATGTATTGCTCGTTGGTTGCTTCCATTAGTTGCTTCATGTATGTCATGCTCTTGGGATGCGTATGACGCATTGACTTGGTCACTTGTCACTGGTACTTTGTCTTGGGTTGCTTGAGCCCTTGAGCTCATTTGTACGCCTTTTGTGCCAGTGGGAGCATCTTGCATGCTTACTTGACCTTGAGCAGGGATTACATGCTATTGGAGCAGTCTATGTCATTGAGCAGTTACAGATGTATTGAGACTTTGGGATTATACTCCGACAATTGGATGTTGCATTGAGTATATGTCTTGGTTCACAGGATGCTTATGAGCTAAGTCTCAGTTTTGGATCTGCTTTCTTTTGAGCAGACACCTATTTGTGTCAGGTTTTGGCAGTTGCAGGTACATTTTGCCTAGATTGTCTGGGGGTGTGCCTCTTATTGGTAGATGCTATTTGACATCTCTCGGTGTTATGCTCATGTATTTTCACTGTCATTTGGCTTTGCTTTGTCCTCTTTATGCCGGCTTTGGACCTAGTATTGTTTAGTTGACATTAGATCCAGTTTTGGGACAATTTGCTCTCATTATTGCAGTTCTGAAATTTATTACAGCAAGCATTTATTGGTGGAATGAGCAGTATTTTTTATGCTGAAATATCCTGATTTGGTGTACTGCACCTAGTACTAAGTGGGCATCATCTTTTGGCACACTTTTCTCACCATTTGGAGCTCATTTCATTGGATTTTGGGCATTTTCTCTAGTAAAACAGCCATCATTTTTACATTGTCTGTGCATTTCCAGCCTACATTATGGCGTCCTCTTCGACTGATAATGCCATATTTAACATCACAAAGTTGGATGGTACCAACTACTCTTATTGGAAGAGTCAAATTTGGCAGGTCTTGGTGCAGAAATCTCAGATTAAGCCACTTTGGTTGAGCGGGGAGCAGCCTGAAACTATGGACAATGACAACTGGCTTGAACTTGATGAGCTATGCAAGTCCACGATTAAGCCACTTTGGTTGAGCGGGGAGTAGCCTGAAACTATGGACAATGACGATTGGCTTGAACTTGATGAGCTATGCAAGTCCACGATTGCATTGTCTCTCACTGAACAGGTACATTATAATGTATTTGAGGAAGCACAGAGTGCATGGGATCTATGGAATAAGATCAAGAATCTTTATGATAAGAAAAGCCTGGCGAGTCAGATGTACTGGTTGAAGCAGCTTATGGATCTGCGCATGAAGGATAATACGACTATGTCTGCTCACTTGAGCCAGTTCCATGCTATACTGAAGAACTTGACTTCGCAGGATATCACCTTTGGAGAGGAAGTAACTCCTCTTTTCTTGCTTGGGACTCTGAATGAGTCATGGGATGTATTCCGCACTGCCCTATGTGCCTCTAGTGCTATTCTGAAACTGAATGATGTTGAGAGTGCTCTTCTGCAGGAAGAGGTTAATCGTAAAAACTTGGATGCCTCTCGTGTTTCACATGCTTTGATAGTTAGAGGTAGGAATGACAGGAATGATCGTGGTCATGGCCGTGGCTGTGACTCGCAGAAGGGTCAGTCTAAATCTCGTGGAAAGTCGCGTAGTAAGTCGCGTGGGCGCAACGCTAATGTCACTTGTCATCATTGTGGGAAAAAGGGCCATATCAGACCATAGTGTCATGAGTTGCGCAATGAGAAGTGCAAGGATAAGAGAAAAGAGAAAGTGCAGGAGAAGTCCTCTGATTGTAGCATAGTACCTGCGAAGTCCAGCGTCAAGATTGAGGAAATTAATGTCACGCAGACTGAGGATTTCGATGGTGGTGATGAATTTATACTTGCATCTAGTTCTTCTGATGCCTCACACTTGGCTGATACACCTAGTATGTATGCACGGTGCTGGTTATTGGATTCAGGTGCATCCTTCCATGTGACGCCTTACCGTGAGTGGTTTCACTCTTACCATACTGTATCTGGATCAGTCAGACTTGGAGATGATAGGTCTCTTGATATTATGGGCTTTGGAGATATTCAGTTGCAGTTTTCCACTGGCAGTTCCTTTTTGCTCAGGGATGTACGTCATGTACCTGCGCTTACGTGCAGTCTTATGTCTGCAGGACAGTTGGATGATGCAGGGTTTCATGTCTATTTTGGAGATTCTGCCTGGAAGATTACCAGAGGCAGACTTGTGCTTGCTAGAGGTGCCAAGGCTGGCAGCCTCTATCCTCTTGTTGTATCTGGGTCTTCTATAGACCATGTTTTAGCAGTGGGATCTATCCCACATGTATCACTTTGGCATGCCCATTTGGGGCATATGTCTTTGAAGGGAATGAAAATGTTATCTGGTTTGCAGTATCTTCCGCCTTTGGACTATGCACATTTTGACTCGTGTGATCATTGTCTTTATAGTAAGCAGAATAGGTCTATGCATAAGAAATTGGGTAGGCCATGCATGAGTGAGCCCTTGGCTTTGGTGCATTCATATGTTTGTGGGCCCATGCCGTGTATGTCTATGGGTGGCACGAAGTACTTTGTTACCTTCATTGATGATTTTTCTAGGAAAATGTGGGCTTATCCCATAAAGCAAAAGTTCGATGTCTTGGCAGTCTTTCAGCGTTGGCTTGCTCTTGTTGAGAACCAGACTGGGTATAGGCTGAAATGCCTTAGGATTGACAATGGGGGAGAATATGTCTCACGTGCTTTTGAGCAGTTTTGTGATGACAGGGGTATTAAGCGTCAGTTGACCGCACCTTACACCCCACCCCAGAATGGTTTGGCTGAGCACATGAACAGGACTATTCAGGAGCGTGTCCGCTCTATGCTTAGTCATGCAGGCCTACCACAGAGCTTTTGGGCTGAGGCAGTTAGTACGGCAGTGCATGTCATAAACCGATCACCTTCTAGTGCATGTCATAAAATGATCGCCTTCTAGTGGATGCCACCCTCTTATGCGCATCTCCGTGTCTTTGGATGTGAGGCATTCTACCATGTGCCCAAGGACAAGAGGAGTAAGTTGGATCCAAAGAGCATTAAATGCATCTTTCTTGGTTATGGTGATTCAAGAGAGATGGGCTATCGCTTATGGGATCTGCAGGCGCGGAAAATAGTACGCAACCATGATGTAGTCTTCCATGAAGACAATATGCACAGGTAGCCTGAGAAGGTGGTTGAGATCCGCAGAGATCTTTCAAGAGGAGCCTAGAGCTCTTGCACAGCTAGTTGGACAGCCTACAGCTGTAGCAGATGCTCATGGTCAGGGTGTTGGACAGGCAGCTGGGAAAACAACAGAGCCTGCAGTGAGATGGTCTGCTAGAGACAGACATTCACCTGATAGATTTCAGCCCTCTATGCATTATGTTTTGGTTACAGATGTAGGAGAGCCTTTCACTTATGATGAGGCTATGCGCAGGGGTGACAGTCACTCCTGGGAGAGGGCTATGCAGTTTGAGATTGACTCCTTGCATAAAAATGAGACTTGGAATTTGGTTGCCTTGCCTAAGGGCAAGAAGGCGTTGCCATGCAAGTGGGTGCGCAAGCTGAAAAGTACCCCTGGACACCCCAAGCTGGCATACAAGGCTAGATTGGTAGCAGAGGGTTTTAAGCAGGAGCATGGTGTAGACTTTGATGAGGTCTTTTCTCTTGTGGTTAAGATGACCACCCTGCGCTTGGTCTTGGCTTTGGTTGCTCAACTTGACTTAGATCTATATCAGATGGATGTCAAGACGGCTTTCTTACATGGGGACTTGCATGATGATATCTATATGGAGTAGCCTAAGGGCTTTGCAGAACCTGGCAGGGAGCACCTAGTGTGCAAGTTGAAGAAAAGTCTTTATGGCTTGAAGCAGGCACCTAGGGAATGGTATCATAAGTTTGATGCCTTTATACAGTCACAGGGCTACAGCAGGAGTGCTATGGATCTATATCTTTACACGAAGAAAGCCCTGATGGTTCATTGCTTATTTTGGTACTCTATGTGGATGATATGCTGGTAGCAGGGAAAGCTCATGATGAGCTAGATGCTCTTAAATCTCAGCTGAAGAAGAGCTTTGAGATGAAGGATTTGGGACAGGCCTCTCACATACTTGGTATGCGCATTAGATGCGACATGCATCAGGGACTCCTCTACTTGTCACATAGGGAGTATATTCATAAAGTCCTCGAGCCCTTTCGCATGCAGGACGTAAAGCCTATTGGCTATCCATTGCCTTATTATGTGAAGGTATCACAGGCCGATAGCCAATGAAAATTCATTTGACACTTTTAGGATCCAACTTATTGCATTTGTCCTTGGGCACATGGCAGAATGCCTCACATCCAAAGACACACAAATGATCATAAGAGGGGGGATTTCTTGCCCATACCTCCTCTGCAACCTGAAAGTCAATGCCACTGCTAGGCAACCTGTTAATGAGATGCACTGCAGTAGTGACTGCCTCAGCCCAAAAGTGTTGTGGTAAGCCAGCCTGGCTAAGCATGCTACTGGCCCCTTCCTGAATGGTCCTATTCATGCGTTTAGCCATAGCATGTCTTTGAAGGGAATGAAAATGTTATCTGGTTTGCAGTATCTTCCTCCTTTGGACTATGCACGTTTTGACTCGTGTGATCATTGTCTTTATGGTAAGCAGAATAGGTCTACGCATAAGAAATCGGGTAGGCCATGCATGAGTGAGCCCTTGGCTTTGGTGCATTCAGATGTTTGTGGGCCCATGCCGTGTATGTCTATGGGTGGCGCGAAGTACTTTGTTACCTTCATTGATGATTTTTCTAGGAAAGTGTGGGCTTATCCCATAAAGCAAAAGTCCGATGTCTTGGCGGTCTTTTAGCGTTGGCTTGCTCTTGTTGAGAACCAGACTGGGTATAGGCTGAAATGCCTTAGGACTAACAATGGGGGAGAATATGTCTCACGTGCTTTTGAGCAGTTTTGTGATGACAGGGGTATTAAGCGTCAGTTGACCGCCCCTTACACCCCCGCCCAGAATGGTTTGGCTGAGCGCATGAACATGACTATTCAAGAGCATGTCCGCTCTATGCTTAGCCATGTAGGCCTACCACAGAGCTTTTGGGCTGAGGCAGTTAGTACGGCAGTGCATGTCATAAACCTATTGCCTTCTAGTGGATTGGATTTCCAGGTTGCAGAGGAAGTTTGGGTTGGTAAGCCACCCTCTTATGCGCATCTCCGTGTCTTTAGATGTGAGGCATTCTGCCATGTGCCCAAGGACAAGAGGAGTAAGTTGGATCCAAAGAGCATTAAATGCATCTTTCTTGGTTATGGTGATTTAGGAGAGATGGGCTATCGCCTATGGGATCCGCAGGCGCGGAAAATAGTACGCAACCATGATGTAGTCTTCCATGAAGACAAGATGCACAGGCAGCCTGAGAAAGTGATTGAGATCCACAGAGTGATCTTTCAGGAGGAGCCTAGAGCTCCTGCACAGCCAGTTGGACAGCCTACAGCTACAGCAGATGCTCATGGTCAGGGTGTTGGACAGGCAGCTGGGCAGGCAGCAGAGCCTGCAGTGAGACGGTCTGCTAGAGACAGACGTCCACCTGATAGATTTCAGCCCTCTATGCATTATATTTTGGTTACAGATGTAGGAGAGCCTTTCACTTATGATGAGGCTATGCGCATGGGTGACAGTCACTCTTGGGAGAGGGCTATGCAGTCTGAGATCGACTCCTTGCATAAGAATGAGACTTGGGATTTGGTTGCCTTGCCTAAGGGCAAGAAGGCTTTGCCATGCAAGTGGGTGTACAAGTTGAAAAGTACCCCTGGACACCCCAAGCCGGCATACAAGGCTAGATTGGTAGCAAAGGGTTTTAAGCAGGAGCATGGTGTAGACTTTGATGAGGTCTTTTCTCTTGTGGTTAAGATGACCACTCTGCGCTTGGTCTTGGCTTTGGTTGCTCAACTTGACTTAGATCTATATCAGATGGATGTCAAGACAGCTTTCTTACATGGGGACTTGCATGATGAGATCTATATGGAGCAGCCTAAGTGCTTTGCAGAACCTGGCAGGGAGCACCTAGTGTGCAAGTTGAAGAAAAGTCTTTATGGCTTGAAGCAGGCACCTAGGGAATGGTATCATAAGTTTGATGCCTTTATGCAGTCACAGGGCTACAGCAGGAGTGCTATGGATCCGTGTCTTTACACGAAGAAAGCCCGTGATGGTTCATTGCTTATTTTGGTACTCTATGTGGATGATATGTTGATAGCAGGGAAAGCTCATGATGAGCTAGATGCTCTTAAATCTCAGCTGAAGAAGAGCTTTGAGATGAAGGATTTGGGACATGCCTCTCACATACTTGGTTTGCGCATTAGATGTGACAGGCATCACAGACTTCTCTACTTGTCACAGAGGGAGTATATTCATAAAGTCCTTGAGCGCTTCTGCATGCAGGATGTAAAGCCTATTGGCTGTCCATTGCCTTCTTATGTGAAGGTATCACAGGCCGATTGTCTGCAGACAGATGAGCAGAGGGCCAAGATGGCCCAGATCCCTTATGCTTCAGCCGTGGGCAGTTTGATGTATGCCGTGATAGCCACTCGTCCAGATATTGCCTTTGCAGTTGGTGTTGTAGCATGCTATATGGCTACACCTGGTAGGAAACATTGGGATGCCGTGAAGGGTATCATGAGGTACCTGAAGGGCACAACAGATATGTGTATTTGCTATGGTAGCCAGGATACAGGGGTCGTGGGGTACACTGACTCCGATTATGCAGGACATGCAGATAGTAGGAAGTCCACTTCTGGCTATGTATTCACCTATGCTGGAGGTGCTGTCTCTTGGATGTCCAGGGTTTAGAAGTGTACGGCTTTGTCTACCACTGAGGCCGAGTATGTTGCAGCCACTGAGGCTTGCAAGGAGGCCATATGGCTAGGCCGTCTAGTTGCTGACCTTGGGATTGATGCTATACCTACACTGCATTCGGATTCTATGAGTGCCATTCAGTTGGCTAAGAATCCGGTCTTCCATGCGAAGACAAAACACATTGAGGTGAGGTATCACTTCATACATGGTGTCGTGGAGGACAAGTCCGTTGACCTTGTCAAGATCTCCACTAATGAGAATCCTGCAGATCTGCTCACGAAAAGCCTCACTACTGAGCGCTTTGCCTTCCTCAGGAGATTGATGGGCATTGGATGAGATGTTGCCTTTCCTCATCCCTTGTACCCATGTACAGTTGTACTGTCTTTTTTTTTCTTTTCTTTTTCTCTCACTGGTGCAGATTCGTCTTTAAGTGGGAGGTTGTTGGGGTAAATGCGCGTCCACCGTGCCGCCCTGTGTATTACTACACTGTCAGTACCCGCCACTGCACACTGCAGGTGGCGGGCGCCCGTCACGTCACTTTATTCTTTACATTCATTTTTTAGTGACTAGTAAATAAAGGAAGGCCCGATCACACATTGTGACTGTTGGAGTTCCCATTTCTTGTCTCTCTCTTTCTTGCTCTTGCTCTCCTGCCATAGCTCATGTCCAAGCTTCGATCCTTCTCACCTTTCACAAGGTTGGGGTGGAAGCTTGCTATTGTGGGGAATCGTCCTCGCAAGGGGGAATAGGTGCGGGTGGTGCCCTTACTCCTTTGGCATTCCATTTTCTTTGTATTTCCTCCACCATTTGTTTTCTTCTTTTTCTCAACACCGCCTTTCTTTCTGAGGATGAATCTGCATGTTGTTGCTTGTCAAGCTATGGGGAAGGAGATGGTGGGAGAAGCTCTTCCTCATGCGGCCCCATTTCAAAGTTCATTTCCACCTTCTCCTCCTGCCTTGGCTCCTGATGTTCTCCTTCAGTAAATCCAAGCGTATCCACTTCTTATGGGGTTAGGCCTGCCAACAGGAGATAGTTCATTTCCACCTTCTCCTCCTGCTTTGGCTCCTGATGTTCTCGTTTGGTAAATCCAAGCTCATCCACTTCTTGTGGTGTTAGGCCTGCCAACAGGAGATAGTGACACTGCTCTTCCAAGCTGGGCCCAACTCCCATGGGTTGTGGTGGCATCTATAGGCCTGCTCTCAAGGCCTTGTGTGCCATTCCCAGCTTCTTCTTGATGGCTTCTATGGACTCTCCCTCCTTTGCTTGTGCAACATCCAAAAGGGTATCCAGGAAGGTGCGTTGTTGAGTTTGAAAGCCCACCTGGGCGACCTCTGATCTGCTTTTAGTGACTATCTTATCTTTCTCCACCTGAGCTAGATGGCGCTCTAGGGTTCTCATTCTCCCTTCATTGCAAATTGCCCACTCTTCTACTCTAGTAATCAATTCTTCATTGCCTTCCCCTTGCCTTCGAGCCAACACCATGAGCCTCTGTTCCTGGTCTTCAATTTCCCTTTTGAGCCTCTGTTGTTCCTTCAGTTCCAAGGCTGCCTCTTATCTCAATTTTTCTATTCTTTGGTGCAACCTGAGGGTTTGATCTTGTCTATATGCTTCCAATGTTGTAATAGCATCTCTGAGATTCACCATTTTAGCTTGTAGTCCTTTATACAGCTCTCTGAGATCCACA
Source organism: Lygodium microphyllum (assembly GCF_053477565.2). Lineage (NCBI taxonomy): Eukaryota > Viridiplantae > Streptophyta > Polypodiopsida > Schizaeales > Lygodiaceae > Lygodium > Lygodium microphyllum. The sequence goes on along the minus strand of NC_141162.1, from coordinate 23,517,876 downwards.
GTGTTTTGTTTCATCCTCATGAAGCTCTGCTTTTTCTCGACCAGCCTTGCCTTCCACTGTTCATCGTCTCCTTCCTTTGTTTTGAGTGCTTCTCTCAACTTGTGTATTTTCTTTTGGTGCATGGCCACCTATCTGGTCTTTTCCAACTAGAAGGCCGCCACCGACTCCTCGGCTTCCAACTCAGCCACAACTATTCTTTTTTCCTCCTTGGCTTTCTCCAATTGGAAGAGTAGCTCCACGACATGCTTGTCGTTGTTAGCGGGTGGCATCACAATTGTGGGGATGGGAGTTGTGGAGGCTCCCACCTTTTGCCGCTTAGGGTCCTGCCTTGACTCTGCATCTGCTGATGCTACCTGTCTTTTCTACCCTATAGTGGGGGTTTCCATGCTCTTGGCCTGAGCTAGTTCCTTGTTGATGAAATATTGCACCTATGCCATAAGGTTAGTGGCATAGACCATAGCTAGGGTGCTCTGAGTGGGCGTTGCTGCTGTGGTGGTGGGTATCAAGAGGGTTGGGATGGGGTCAATAGGGGCTTTGCCCTTGCCTTCAGTCACTACCAGTGGTGTCATGTCTGGCACTTGTGCACTCGAGCTTGGGTCTTCATCTCCTTGTGGGCTCAAGCTACCTCTTTTCCACTTTCGATTCCAATCCTAGAGCCTTCCCCACCAAGGCCTTACTACTGAGTGAGGCCTGCGCCTACTTGATTCCTTCTATGCTTCCCACGGATATTGTCCTGCACTCCTTGTTGGGGTTATATGTCCTCAAGAACTCCAAACACTTAGTGTGGTCAGAACTTTTTGATGTACTTGGCAAGGTTGCACTGGTCTACAATCCCCCTAACGGCCTCCTCACTGGTCCCCACCTCTTTGATGTTGTGAATGCTCCTGAATCTGAGCTGGATGTACTCCCAGTTTTTGAGGGAGAGGCCATACTTTGCTCTTTTCTCTTCCGTGTAGGGAAGGCGATGGGCTCGGTCTTGCTACGATATCTTCAGCTTTTGTCATCAGCCATGGTTCATCATTAGTGCTTTTTCAAAATAGTCTCTTGCTAGAAGAAAAAACTTCATGTTTGCTAAATTAAAATGTTTTTAGTATAGAAATAGACTTTCCTTCCAAGTTTGTGACATTTTTCCCAATCGTTATCTAATGTTTTCCTTCCTTTTCTGTTCTTAGATGTGGATTGGGGCTTTTAAGATGTATTTTTCATTTTCTTACTTCCCTAGGTTTCTCGTTTCCCTAGGTGTTTGATTTGATTTTGATTCACCTTACCCCCTCCCCCTTCTGAAATGAGAAGAATCCTTCCTAGGATCCAAGGGTTAGAGGATGAAGGGCCTTTAGCACATAGTCTTAGTGTTTTACTTTCACATGAGCCAAGCATAGAAATTTGGGTTATATTCTAAATTAGCATAGGTGTCCATGTCCAAAGGGCGTATGCCTACACACATAACGCAAGTGAGGACATCAAGGAAGAAGTTGTCGGAGTCCACTCAGCTAGCAATGTGCAACTCCTCCTCAGTGAGGATGCAATCTAAATAAGGATATCCCTTAATGCGTTCTTCAAGGGGTTGATTATGGATGGTAGTTAACACCCTATAGGAAGTTGGAGCTACATATGTTGGGTCATATTCTGATGCCTTGATTGTGCGTTGATGCTCAACATTGGTCATTATTTGGCATCCCTCTAGCTCCCATTGCAATCGAAGAGCGTACCATTTTTGCAAGAAGGAGGATTCGTTGTCATAAAGCTTTTTCAACTTCTCAATTTCTTGGTTTGTGGCATGATCGTGGTCCTGTTATACAACGTAATGAGATGCTATTTGATTGCATGTTCTTTGGATATCTTGGTTGCAATTAACACTTCAACTGCTTCGAAAGCCTTTACGAATACAAATTCTTACTCCTCCCAAAAGGAAGGGAGTATTCATACTTACGTTGCTATAGGCTCTTCCAAGAGACCTAAGTCTAGTCGATCATAGCTGTCATGAAGGTATCATCCAAGCACCTTAGGCAAGCAACCACGTCATCCTCTGTATTTTTAGCTAAGTCTGTGGCCAAGTTTAGAATTGTTGGCCGCTCATAAGAGGGTCTAAGGGTGGCAGGTGGTTGAGGTTTGACAGAGCAATGACCGTTATGCTTAGGTAAGTTGGTTCTACAGCTTCCTCATCCTCATCGTCCATCTCAGTGATAGTGGCTACTCGTACTTTGACTAGGGACGCTAGCATTGGAGGCTTATGTAGTGTGGGCGCATGGGAGGGAAGTACCTCTCTATGCAGCTTCCATTGAAGAAGCCTATGCCCTCACCTTCTAGGGTTTCAATTTTCACATTGCCAATTTGGCTTGATGGTTCGAAATTTGAAAGGCCCTAGCCCCCGAAACTTCATTTTATGTTTATGTCCCTTGACTGAGTATAGCAGTACTAAGTTGCCTCGTTCAAAGTCTCGCTGCTTGACATGCTTGTCAAACCAGCTTTTGTGTTGTGTCTTCTCATATATTAGCGCATGGGTGGCTAAAAGTTGAGTTTCCGATAAGTGTTTGAGCTCAACCAAGTGTTCCATCCATGCCTCCTTCCCATCCCATCTCTCTTGAAGGGCTATCCATAGGCTAGGGATGAAGAATTATAAGGGTAGAGTTGCCTCAGTTCCATAGGTCAACCTAAAGGGAGTCTGATCCACGGCCATCTTATAAGCCGTGTGGTAGGCCCACAAGGCCACCATCAACTTGTTATCCTAGTCACTTTGCACGAAGCAAAGACTACCTTGGTTAGGACGTTCACCAAGGTTTTGTTTGTGGATTCATCTTGTACGTTTGCCTGGAGGTAATAAGGTGAAGATTTCTGATGGATGATTAGGAAGGTGAATAGGAGTTGAGCTATCATGTCATTGTTGAAGTGTGTGCCTTGGTCGCTAACAAGTTCAATGGGGCAACCGAATCGTGAGATCACTTGCTCCCGTAAGAACTTGGCAGTGGTCTTGGCATCATTTTTTCTCATAGCTCGTGCTTTTGCCCATTTCATTAGACAATCGATGGTGGCGACAATGATGTATTTAGCTTGTGAATACTGTGCTACAGGACTAATGGGTCCGATGAAGTCAATCCCCTATTTCTTGAAGGGTTGTTATGCAATGATTGGGGTTAGCTCCATGTGATCCTTACAAATAGGGACCTTAGTTCATTGGCACTCATCATAATGCTTTACAAATCATGCTACATCTTGGAAAAGAGTACGCCACCACAGCTAGGACTGCAGCACCTTGTGGGCTGTCGTGTCTCCACCAAAGTGTCTTCCTAAAATTCCACCATGTGCCACTGTGAGTATGTCATGCATCTCATGCTCAAACATGCATTTGCGTAGCAACCCATTTTGCCCCAACTTGTAGAGTTGGCCTTCTATCAATTGATAGGGTTGGATCTTCAGAATGAGCCATCTAAGTCAGGCCTTTTCTATTGGTCGTTCAGCTAATTCATGCTCAAGTACTTGAACTATGTCATCTACCCAATACGGCATCATGTGGGCTCTAAAAAAATCCCTTTCGCTAGACAAGCTGAATAGATGTGTGTATGGCAGTTCATCTACAATGCCTTGCCCGACAAATTCTCATGTGGGGAGGCAAGACATTTGATCAACCATGTAGTGTTGTTTCCCTTTACGTACCACCACGAAGAAGTCAAATTCCAAAAGTAGAAGTAGTCATCAAGTGATGCACCCTATAGCACAAGGTTTATTGACAAGATACAACAAGACTTGATGGTCAACAAAGAAGGTAAAAGGTGTAGCCAAAAGATAATACCGAAATTTATTTACAACAAACACCATGGCCAAACCCTATCTCTCCGTTGTTGAGTAATTTATTTTGGTCTCAGTGAGTTTTCTGCTAGCAAAGCTCAGTGGGTAATCTAGGTTGTGTTCACCAGGCTGGCACAACAAAGCTCCTATGGTGAATTTTGAAGCATCAATGTGCACATGGAATGTGAGAGTCCAATTTGGGGCTCATAGAATTGGTGCCGTGGTCAGAGTCTTTTTCAGTTCCTCATATGCGCATTGGCATTCCTTGACGGTCCATTCAAATATTATCAGTAGCTTATATAGAGGTCTAGCAATCAATGCATAGTTTAACACAAAGTGCCGATAATACCCTATATGGCCTAAGAAGCATCGAACGCCCTTGTAATCAGTTGGGGGTGGAATATTAACAATGACCCTGACCATTGAGAAGTCTATGGCAATGCCGTTCTTTGACACTATGTGCCCTAAGATACATCTGTGCTTTACCCAAAATTGGCACTTCAAGGTGTTCAATGAGAGACAATATAGTCGACACCTTTCAAAGACCACTCAGAGTTTTTTTCTAAGTGTTTCCCCAAGTAGAGTGAACATACAGGTCATCCACGAAGACCTCCAACTCCTTCCTAAGCATATCTTTGAATATAGTGCACATAAGTCGTTGAAATGTAGCTGGCGTGTTAGTCAACCCAAAAAGCATGACTATGTTGGCAGAGACGCCCCACTCAGTGGCAAATGTAGTCTTATGCCTATCCTTAGGATGCACTTGCACCTAATTGTATCTAGAGAAGCCATCCAAGAAACTGTAGGCCTCTTTACTAGCCACTCTCTCAAGCATGTGCTCGGTGTATGGCAGTGGATAGTTATCCCTTTTTGTGCTAGTATTTACCTTCTTATAATTGACCCACACTTGAATCTTTCCATTCTTCTTCAATATGATGACTATGGGTGAAACCCAGTCCATGTGCTCAATTTTGTAGACAAAACCTGCTCTCACTAGCTTATCAATTTCCTCCTTGATAGTGTGGGCATGCTAGGCATTCATAGGATGTGGTCATTGCTTGATCGGTGTTGTGTCAGGTGTCATGGGTATGTTATCAGTCTCACTACACTTGGATCTACCCCTTTGAGCTCTTCTAGGAACCAAGTAAAATTTTCTATATACTCTCATAAGAGAGCAGTGAGACTTTCTTCCTTCTCCTTAGTCAAGTCATCGGCTAGAAAGATAGGTCGGGGTCTCTCCCCTTCTTTGGCTAAATTGACCTCCTTGACCTTGGCAGGTCCTTCAATTGGTTCACTTGCTTGTCCCTGTCATTTGGTTCCCAGCAAGATCACTATCCTATCTCCTTTTTTGAATTTCATAAATTTCTTTGGTAATTTTTGTGATTTTTGCTACTCTTTTGTCTATGTGCATTCAGGCGTCTTTCGTCATTCCTCCCTTAATCATCGGCGCATTAGGTGGACGGGTAGGTCTCCCTTGGTATGTCTATTCTTGGGAGGTCGGATCACTCTATGGGTTGACTTCCAACTCAAAATTGAACTTCCCATCTTCGCTAGAGGACGAAGTCTCTCATGGTGGTTGTAGCTCGAAAGGTGAGTCCATTCTTAGTAGTGGCGGTGTCACTCGGTTGTTCTAGGCCTGGCTGGTGGTGGTCAATTGTGCCTATGTCCTCCAACCAAGTTCGATCACAATCCATGTGCATGACTCCGTTCTCTATCCTAAAGGCATTTTTCTTGCGTGGTCTGGAATCAACTCGTATTTGTTAGATTTCACGTCCCCTAGTGTCATATTCTATTGTGTCTACTTCCCTTTCACTCTCATCACTGAAGGAATAGCAATCTTCATATTTGTCGTTAGAACTATCCATATCCGACTACTCATCATTTTGCAAGTTCTAATATGTCTCTTCTTGTTGGTCAGGGACTAGGGCCTAGTTGTACCTCAAGTTTAAATTGTGCACCTTGGATCATTGCCATTCAAGCTCCTCCAAGAGATCTTGGAGTGGCTTGAGGTTCGTTGCTGGATTGCCAATCAATTTGTCGGTCAGATATCCTAGGATCTCCAGGAGTTCTCGTCTATTACTTGGGACTTGGAATGTGATAGGGTTGGGTCTTCTGTGTAGGCTTCTAGCCATCATGCAGATTAGTACTGAGGGTGTTTCATTGGGCTTGCCAATCGTCTTGATGGCTTGTTCGTAATTGTCATTGTCAAAGAATGGTAGGTTGATGGTAACAAGAATGTGCATCCAGTCTTGCTCATCCTCAGGACATAGGATATACTTGGTTAAGGCCCCATAGGATTTCCTAATCGGTCTGTCACCTTTTATCATGGTGGAGATGGCATCTAGGTTGATTGGCGTAGTCTTCCAGGTGTCCATCTCTACCCTCACAGTCTCCATTCGATTGCCTAGGAAGATGAGACCATTGCCCTAGTCTTCTATGACTCTCACATTGTGCATCCAAGGTCGGCCTAGCAGGATGTCATAGTCCACTCCCTTGATGACTATAAAATTGATAGAGAATTTCACCTTCATTCTGTTAGCTAGTGTGACATTGAACATAGCAGTCTCGACTGGTGGGTTACCCAAGTTTGGAGTACCGCATGGCTTAACACACTAACTCCCGCTCTTGTGTCTACAATTCCCTTTCTTGTAACGTCTCCAAGAGCTAAGACTGGTAATAGAACTGCTTTGTGCCTTCCCAAAAGGCATTTACGTGCAAGGACTTGGGTAAGGAGTGCAACATTAGGCTAGGTATTTGCGTTTTTGCGTCATGCTCGTGCAAGTCTACGATGGCTTGCTCATTCGATTCTTTGACCCACTATTTCAGCTCTTGCCATAGCATTGGATGCTACTTAAGCATGTTTCCTAAGCCTAGAGTCATAGGGGTGGTCAACAATGTATTAAAGAGGTTGCTAGCTACTTGCCTCTTTCCTAACCTTGCAGTTTCTAACCAATGGCCTTGACTAATTTTTTTGGTCCATAGCATTTAGACTTGTATAAGCGGTACTACTTGTGGTGCAGTCGCATCCTTCGATTCTAGTCATGGGGGTGGGATTGGTGTGCTTATGCTTGAGAGATCATTGATCTCATCTTCTAGTATGGGCTCAGCATTTGTGAGGTGCTCTTGGGCTTCTTTCACCCACTCCTTCACCTTCTTGATGGCTTTGAGCTGGCACTTTAGGTTGGGGTACTCCCCGACCCTAGCACTTCCCATCATAGTCATCTTCGGGGCTAACGTTTCTGCCTCCATGTCAGTGACCTTCTATCTAGCAGGCAGTGTCATGGCACTTTTGGTTTTGAGTGTGACCTTAGTGCCTGGTCTCTTCTTCCTCCATCTCTGACTCTTCTTTTGCATCGAGGTTGCTAGGCCCTGGCAGTGATATGTCAGCCTTCTTTGTCTATGTGTGGATCATGATATGAAATGGGATAGGTGTGGCCTCCCCATCGAGTGTCTTCGAACAACTCCAATGGAACCGATGACTCGTTTGCCAAACTAGAGGATGATTTCTGTCTAGGGAAATCGACAAAGAGATGAGTGATTCCACACTCAGCTCATCTTAGATCAATCGTATCTCTATTCGCTTGCTCCCTCTCAGGGTAGCGTGAACAAATGTGTCTTGGGTGACTGCAAGTTCAACACATGATTGGCTCTTGGGTCTGCCCTCCTAGGCCTCTGCCTCTCCCTCTACCTAATTCCATCACCGGTACTGGTTAGTAGTCCATAAGGACTGGATTGCCTTCTTCATTGTATAACTCATAAGTGTGTACATAAGGCTCATCGTCGTTTGGCTCCTCCACATACTGGACTGGAGTGTCACTCAGTGGATGGGTTATGTAGGGTCCAGGTGGTCTAGGGATGCATGTAGGGTTTATCTCCATCCTCCTAGGGATGGCCGGCTTTGTGTCGTTAGGTAATGGGAGGGCCAATGGGGCTCCCCTTCCAAATAAGTTCGGTGGCCTATTCGCAAGGTAGGGTTGACTGTAAGGCTGCAAGTATGGGAGTCTGTGAGGTAATCAACAATGCATGGTATCATGGTTGAACCTACTACAATTAGCACAAGGTCATGATTTGGTCATGACCTAGGATCCTGGCACTTAGTTGGCAGGTGGTTCCCACCACATTACATGTATTGGACGTGTGGGAACGTTGGTCATCTCATCATCTCCTGCAATTTAGCTATTTCCATCTTCATATCTACTAGCTCTTATCCTAAATTAGTGCCCTTCCCTTTATCCTAAGCACTTGGGTCTGATCTCTTGCTCGGTGTTGAAGCTCTCTAGGGATTCCTAGCACTAGACTCTTCTTGATTAGAGCTCTTGGAGCTTCTCTTCTTGAGTTGGTCATCCACTCTAATAGCTTCCTCAAAGACCCTTGCCAATGCGTCTCGCTATAGGCTCGAGTTGTTGGCCAAGGCTTTCTCTTCACTTTGTATTCCATTAATGAATAACGTGGACACCACTCTTTCGGTTGATCTCTTGCTCATAGGGATTCTCCTAAAGAGGCTCCTCACATGGGTTACATAATCTCGGATGTCCTCATTCTCTCTCTACTTAATGTTCATAAGTCGCACTAGCAGGTTATCAGAGTATCTAGGTTTGGAAAATCTCTTAATGAAGAGATTTTTTAGGCCATTGAAGCTGGCTCACTCCGCAGCATCTAGACTTGTGTACCAAGTCCGCCGGCCCTTATTCACCTAAGCAAAGATCGAAAGCTTGTGAGTGTTGAGTGGGTTCAATGAGGCCATTGGCCTCACAGACCTACTCGAACTACTCCACAAAGTTGTACGGGTCATCATTCGCTTGGTATTTGTCTAGTTGCTTCGCTATCATGGGAATTTTTTATTGGCTCTTAGAGCCTTGGTTGACTCCTAATCTTGCAAGTAGCAATATTGCTAATGCTACAGCACTCTGCTCTGTTGCCGTGTTATCTAGCAACCGCTTCATCAGAAGCTCGCTTAGTATGAGGTCTCCTTCTAGAGCTCTCTTGCTCTCTATCCAATTTTTGCCTGCTAGGGCGAGCACCCTCCGGATCTCTCACATTTCCATGCTCTGGCATAAGCTCCCAGTTTGTTGATCTTGGTTGTATGCAACTATGCCTTGTAGAGCCTTGTGTGTTAGCTTCCTCTCCTCTTCAAGATTTGCTATGATATCCTCTGCAGGTCTATCGTGGTGTTCTAACCGGGTTTGAGCATCATATTTTCTCACTAACTATTGGATCACTTCGGGGAAGTCACATAGGTCAAGTTCTTTGTTGCTTCTACGGCCTGAGCTGCCCTCTTCCATGTCTAAGACTTCCTATTCTGCCAAGTTGCCAATCAGGTTGATGAGGTCAGGTAGAGCCACTTCATCGATGGTGTCAGTCCTTGCTGCATTAGGCTTTTTAGTCACGTTCTTCACTTGGTCCTACATTCAAGGATTCGATCACTCGTCTATGTCTTGGGAGCTTCTCTTATTGGTGGGTTCCTTCAAGTTCTTATGTTTGAGTGAATTCCTTTTTAATTACAAACAATCCTCAACTTATCCTCACTCTGTGTATGTGTGTCTCTTTCTCGTCATGCACTATGCGCAATCAGGCTTTTAGCTTTTCTTAAGTGTGTTTTGAGTGCTAGAAATTATAGTGAGTAAGAAAACAAAGTGTCTAAGTGGCTCTTGCACTCTCGTTTATGGGTTTGGCCTAATAGGCTTATATATTTGGTTTTCGGCCATCCTTGCCGGCATATAGGGTTCTTTATTGCACCTCTTGCTCCGTTAAGATTCGTTTGGGGTCCACGACTCCGCTTGATGCCGCTAACGAGTTGGGTCACTAGTAGCATCGCCTTCATGCCTATGTCTCACTGATTCTTCTTTTTCTTGCAAACCAGAGGGGTGTTTCAGGTGTCTGTAAGGCCTTCGGAGGTTAATATGGTCGATGTCTAGGCTGATCTGGTCCAAAACTTACAAAAATCAAATTCAGACCAATAGGTTCGAATTGCAGGGGTGAAGTGCAGGGGCGAAGTGTATGACTCAAACGGGCCGAATGGGTGGGTCGAGTGGCTATGTGTCCGAATGTGCCAGGACGACTCGAACGGCAGACCAAATGGGTGAGGACAAATGGCTGAGGATCGATTTTGGGACTCAACCCAAGATTGAGCCACTCGGACAGGCCAATCACGATTGGTTTTTTGCCGAAATGACATAAAATTCATCTTGTTGAGTGATTCTGAGCTTCACATTTGCCAAGCACTTCTAGATCCTATCTATGCATGAAGGAGAAGGTGTGGGTATATCTATACTGGGAAATAAACTTGTCAGCGGCAAGATCGAAGTGGATCCATGCAATGGAGCTCTCTCTCTCTCTCTCTCTCTCTCTCTCTCAACTAGGGTTTCAAATGAGCTCTCTCTTGGCCTCTTGGCTATTAGACCCCTTCCCAACAATGGTCTTGCCACTCCTAATCCCTCACTTGTTGACCTTAATTGCCTTGAGCACTTTTTCTTCCTATTTTTCTTGATTTATGCCCTGTTCGGGCCTATTTTATAGCAGTAAACCTTACACTTTTCCAACCAATTTCTTAACCTTAACCTACTCTAAATGCAACAAGAATTGAAAGAAAAGTATTGAACTGATTTCTCCTACTCTCCTAGTCATCCGACCATCAAAATAACCAAAATACTTACTTGTTGTGAAGATTAAAACCCAAAACGTCCTACCTGTCTCAAGCTCCGGTTTGAGGATGAAACCCTTACTTTGATGCTTGATTTGAAGCACCTAAGCTCTTCAGCTTAAATGCGTGGAACCAAAATACAGAGGCAAGCTCAAGCTCAACCAGCAAGACCCATAGACTGCTTATTGTTCAAGTGTTTCAAGCAAGCACTAATGGCTATCTCTCACATAGTTGATGCGCTTTCCTCCTCTACAAGTGTAGTGAGCTTACCTTGATGCCCGATTGAGTTGCTTCATTTCTCAAGCACTCTGATAAGTCCAGGATTCATGATACAAGCTCAAGCATCCTCAAGCCTCTTCCTCCAAGCTCGATTCTCCATAGCCATGTGTAAGACAAGAGAAGAGAAGAGGAGAGAAGAAAAAGAGAGAAGATGGTGGAAGGCTTTACCTCCAAGATCCATCACCCTCACACACTCACCCACTCACACTCCCTCCCTCAAGCACCCACAAGCAAGTAAGCAAGAGAAGAGAAGGAGAAAAGAAGAAGAGTCCACTTTGCCACACACCAAAGAATGAGCTTTCATTCACTTTTTGAACTTTATATACATGCCCTAAAATCCCATGGGTAGGCATCCCCTTTTTTACAAGGCCGGCCATAGCCTCGAGCCATAGCCTAGGCCCTCTTTCCCATAGTCCTCCTATCTTCCTAGCTTCCCTTCCACCATCCATCTACCTTTACAATTTGCACAGGAGGGAGCTTGGCACTCTTTTACAAAATTTTGGTGATGCCCTTGCATTCTAAAAATGCGCTTGTGCCTTTGACTTGGCTTTTGAGGCGTCCTTGCATGTTCGGCCATTTCCCTTCTTGCTTCCTCCATTGTGTCCAAATTTCTTCTGGGCCATCTCTTTTAAGTGACCCAACTTGCACTTTTTCACTTTTTTCACTTTCTTCTTATGCTAAGGTTAACATTTGTGCTCATTGGCCAATGGCCTTAACTAGTTTGCTAGCCCATAGCATTTAAACTCCATCCAAGTAGCACTGCTTGTGGTGCAGTTGCATCTCTCGATTTTGGTCATGGGGGCAAAACTGGTGTGCTTACACTTGAGAGATCATCAATCTCGTCCTCCAAGATGGGCTCAGCGTCCTTTAAGTGCTCCTGGGTTTCTTTCACCCACTCCTTCATATTTTCTATGGCTTCTAGTTGGCGCTTCAGGTTGAGGTACTCCCCTACCTTAGCACATCCCTTCTCATCAGTCTTTGGAGTGGATCACTGCCTCTGCATCTGTGACCTTCTTTCCATCAGGCATTGTTTTGGCACTCTCAGTTTTGAACGTGACCTTTGTATCAGTTTTCTTTTTTCTTTGCCTACTGCTCTTCTTTTTTATTGAGGCTGCATCTAAGTTGCTAGGCCCTCGCAATGATATATAAGCCTTCTTTGTCTGCATGTGGGTCATGACATGCAACGGGATGGTTGTGGCCTCACTGTCAAGTGTCTGGACACCAAACAACACCAACGGTACTGATGGCATGATTGCCAAACTAGAGGATGGTTTTCATCTAGGGAATTTGGCAAACAAGTGAGTGATTTCACACTTTGGGCACCTAAGATCAACTAGCTTGCTCCCGTTCAGGGCAGCACAAGGAGATATGCCCTAGGTGTGCAAGTCCAACAAGATATTGATTCTTGGGTCTACCCCCCTAAACCTCCACCCCTACCTCTTCCTAATGCCATCACCTGCACTAGCCGATAGTCCATGAGGATTGGATTGCCCTCTTCATCATATGAGACATAAGGGTTCATGTATGCATCCTCGTTGTTTGGCTCCTCCATGTAGTGGACTGGAGTATCACTCGTTGGGTGGGCTATGAAGGGTCTCAGTGGCCTAGATATGCATGTTGGGTTGATTTCCATCCTAGGAATAGCTAGTTTCACATCATTGGGCACTCAAGAGCTAATGGGACTCCCATTCCAAAGAAATTCGACGGCCTATTCCCTAGGTATGGTGGGCTATATTGCTAGGCATACAAAAATCTCCTCCGCAATTAGCGCAAATCCTGGATCCAAGATCCTGACACTCTACTGGGAGGTGGTTGCAACCACAATGCATGTATTAGAGGTGTGGACGTGTTGGTCTCCTCACCATTTCTTGTAGCCTTGCTATCTCCATCGTCATCTCAGTCAGCTCTTGGCTTTGGTCTACGCTCTTCCCCTTGTCTTGGGTGCCTTGGTTGGATCTATCACTAGCAATCGGGGTTCTTCCTAAGGTCCCAGGAGCAGTGATGTCTTGGGTTGTGGGTCTTGAGCTTCTCTCTTTGATTAGATCATCCACTCATATGGCTTCTTTGAAGACCCTAGCTAGCACATCCCTTTGTAGGGTTGAGTTGCTCACCAAGGCCTTGTAAAGCTCTTCATTTCAGATTCCACTTATGAACATAGTGGAGACCACTCATTCACTAGGTCTCTTTACGGCTAGGATTCTCTTGAAGGACTCCACACATGGGTGACATAGTCTTGGATATCCTCCTTGTCCTTCTGCTTGGCATTCATCAATCTAACTATGAGGTTGTTAGAGTATCCCATCTCAAAGAACCTCTTAACGAATAAGTTCTTGAGATGGTTGAAATTGTTACGTTTTGCAGCATCTAAGCTTGTGTACCAAGTCCTTCCCTTATCACTTAAGCATAGGCCAAAGACTTGTGAGTGCTAGGTGAGATCGGTGAGGCCATTGGCCTCACATACCTGCTTGAACTGCTCTACAAAACTATATCGACTTATACTTGTCTAGTTGTTTTGCAACCATAGGGATCCTCGACTGGCTCTTGGAGCCCTAGGTAACTCCTAATCCCGTCGGCAATGATGTTTCTAGTGCTACAACACTCTACTCCACTAATGTGTTGCCTATCAACCACTTTGTGAGAAGCTCACTCAGTGTTAAGTCTGCCTCTAATGCTCTCTCCCTTTCTGCAATTGGTCATGTTCGGTTTCTATTTGCTAGGGCTAAACTTCTCACATTTCTATGCCCTCTCGTAATCTCCCAGCTTGTTGTTGCTAGTGGTATTCTATTATGCCTTGCAGGACTTTCTACACCAGCTTACATTCCTCTTGAGATCTACTATGATGTCTTCTAATGGACTACCATGGTGGTCTACCCTGGTTTGTGTGTCATATGCATTCACCATCGGGCCGATTTTGATAAAAAAATCTCCTAGGTTGAGCTCCTCATTTTCATATTTTACACCAGGTGCCATGTGTGTAGTTCCTGCTCCACCAAGTTGTCAATGAGGTTGATTAGGTAGGGCAGCATTGTGCTCCCAATGGTGCTGCCCCTTTGATGCGTCTAGCCTTTTGTGTTGTGTCTATCACTTGGCTCTACCGATCAAGGTCGCTTGATCCCCTATCTAGGTTTGAGAGTGACCTCCTATTGGAACGTTCATTTTGTTAATTAGGTCCGAGTCTATTCCTTTTTATTAACAACCAATCCTCAATTTTAGTTCACTCAGTGCATGTGTGTTGCTCTTTTTTGTGCACTGTGCACAATCAGGCTTTCAACTTTTCCAAGTACACTTCAAGTGTTGAAAACAATGTGGGTACGAACACATGATAATAAGTGCAGCTTTCGAACTCCGGTCTAAGTTCTTGGTTGAATAGGGCTTTGTGCTTAGTCACTGGTCACTTTCTCTAATCTCTAGGGTCTACGCTACATTGTTCAGCTTGATCAGGATCAAATGGGGGTCAATCTTGCAGCCCTAATAGGGACTAAAAGTTGAGGTGACTTTGTCAACGATTGTGTCTAGTCATCCAACTATGAATTCTAGGATCAATTTTGTTTGTAAGGCTTTGGAGCCTTCCCCAGTTGTGGGAGGTATTTTGCCTTGCTTAGGATGCGCTAGATTTTCAAATTCTCTTGTCTAGTTTTTGGTCCGATTTGACAGTGTCTGATTTTACAGTATCTAATTCTCAAAATCGAATGTCTGATTTTAGCTATCCGATTTTAGAATATCTGATTCTTGCATTTTCGAGTGCCAAAGCGTCCAATTTTGACCAAGTCCAATTTTAGTCTATATCCGAGTGGCCAAGTCCGATTCTAGAAGCATCAAATTTTAATGAATCTGATCATTTGAATCGAACAAGGTGAACGTTTGATCAGACAAGCGTGGTCTGATTTTTGGGATCGGACAGACAATGTCCCATAGGACAAGTCAAGTTAGTCCGAATGTCCAAATTCTAGGAATCGGACGTACAAATGTTTGATTCTGGGAATGGATCCCTATGGACCATGTCTGATTCTGCCGGACGCAAATAATGGCAACAAAGAATCGATTCATGGCAACGATTTTGGCCATGCCCACACACAAGGAACTCCATAATGCAAGAATGCATACATAGGGAGGGTTCTATGTACATGAGGTGCACGGAAAACTCTTGTGGTAGCCGATCAATTTGCGCTAAGCTCCATCTCTCTCTCTCTCTCTCTCTCTCTCTCTCTACTACAAAAACTGAAAATGAGCCTTCCCCCCCTCCTTGGGTCTTAAGCCCTTGTCCTAATGTCTAAGTGTTGTCCAATTAGTGTTCAAGCCTTGCCAATGGAGTGCAGCAAGGCTAGAATCCGCTGGTCTTGGCAATTTCAAGTGTTTCAAGCCGAGCACTAATGGCTACCTCTCGCATAGCTGACACGCTATCCCTCTCTACGAGTGTAGTGAGCTTACCTCGATGCCCAATTGAGTACCCTCCTCCCTCATGCACAGTGGTAGCTCCATGATTCATGATGTGAGCTCAAGAAATCTCAATCCCTCTCTGTCAAGCTCTATCCTCCATAGCCGTGTGAGACAATAGAAGAGAAGAGAAGAAAGGAAGAAGAGAGGAGATGGTGGAAGCTTCTCCACCCCGATCCCTCACCCTCACCCTCACCCTCACACACTCACTCCCTCACTCACTCACTCACTCACTCACTCAAGCACTAGCAAGAAGGAAAGAAGAAGAAGAAGAAAAAGAAGAGCTTTTGCCACACACCAAAGAATGAGCTTCTCATTTACTTTTGAGTTTATATACAAAACCCTTATGCCTTTAGGCACCCATCCCCTTTTTTACATGACCCTGGCTATTGTGGCAAGGTCCTCTTTTCCCATTCCTTTCTAGTTGCCCTTTCTCTTTATCTACGCCCCGTCCACCCTTTACAATTTGCACAAGAGGGAGCCTAGTGCTCTTTTACAAAAGTTTTATGGGCACCTTGCATTTAAAAATGTGTTTTTGCCTTTGACTTAGCTTTTGAGGCGACCCTTGCACTTTTGGCCATTTCCCTTCCTACTTCTTCCTTTGTGTCAGCATTTGGAGTTTTCTTGGACTTCTTTTTCTCCGTCTCGAACTAGGGTTAACAAGAGATAAAGAGATAATGAGCATATAATCTTATAGTTGAAAGTTTTATAGCCATTTTATAAAATCCTATTACTTGGGCAAGTTTGGGATCATCCTTCAGAAGCCATGTAGGATAAGATAGGAATGTTCAGTCTTTAATTTCAATTACACATTTAATTAAATATACATGTGATTTAAAATTTTCATCTAGTGTTGAGGTTTCATTGGTGATGCAAATTAGGCTTACATACTTTGAACGAAATCACATAGATAACAAGCCAACCCTGATGGAGCTCACCCCTTAGTTATGTCAATTAGAAGCAAATTGCTATTCTTGCAAATGCTTATCAATGTTTAGGCACCACATGTAAAGGGAGAGATTATTATCCTAAATTTTTATGTTACCCTTTTGAGAAGCATTCATGTGCTCAAGCTTGGTACCTTTTTCTAGGTGCATTGTGTAGGTCCCTCCATTTGTGCCATAGATGATTGATCAAAGCGGCTAATGTGATGTCATATATATATATATATATATATATATATATATGAATTTTTATATTTAATAATTTTTAATTATATGTGAGTTAGGAATTTGTTAGCTTTGGAACATACAAAGAT
Organism: Lygodium microphyllum; assembly: GCF_053477565.2. Classification (NCBI taxonomy): domain Eukaryota; kingdom Viridiplantae; phylum Streptophyta; class Polypodiopsida; order Schizaeales; family Lygodiaceae; genus Lygodium; species Lygodium microphyllum. The sequence continues at coordinate 23,501,482 of NC_141162.1, read as the reverse complement.
TTGGAAATGTGCTATGCATGCTACATAGCATAGCAATTTTAGACTCGGGAAATTGTGTTAATTATAATATAGTACAATATAGATTATGAAGGGCTCCTTTCAAGGGTAAGAATGATTATGCATGACCAACTCAAGGTTGAGGGTTCCTTTCTAGGATAAGTATGATTATGAAGAAGCAATATGACAAAATTGAAGCAAAGACATGAAGATGATGCGCATTAGCAAGCATGTCTAGAAATATACCGTGTAAATTTAGACGTAAAAACACGAGGCATATGCTTAACAAAATGTTAATTTAAACATTATTTTAAATGCTACACTCAAATGTGTATATGGCTGATTTTTTCCACAAACAATTAGATGAGCCATCTATTTTAAAATTCAGAGGTGCTATTCTTGGCTTTCCCTTTGAAGGGAAAGATGAAACTCAAACAAAACTCCAAAAAAAACACACACACACACACAGTGTGTGTGCGAGCTTGATCTTTGAAGGGGACTTGTAGTTGGAGAGAGAACTTGCTAGAGCAATTGAAGCTTACAAGGTCAAGTCTTTGTTTCTTAATGTGAATCTCTTACCTTATTGTCTCTACAAATGTAAATGGAGTTATGATGATGAGGGTTTGCACAATTGCTAATACGAAAATGTGTTGTTTGTCATCTGCATCCATGCAAGGGTTTTTTATTTGCTTGACGGCATTTTAACGTGTATAGTGCTACAAGTATTATCATTTTTTTAAATTGGTTTTAAGTGCAATTTGCCTCAACATTTCAAATGCTAAACTATCGCAGTGTTTCTTCTTTGATGTTTCTTCAAACGCATTATAGACTTTGTGAACACACAATTTGACGTTTAATTTCTTTTAATAGAGATTATTGATTATCTTTTTCAAAAAAAAAATGTTGATTTCTAATACATATAGGGTGTAACATCATTAGGCTATCAATTGTATGATGATCTATATTCAATTTGATGTTTGTTTTAGTTTTTTCATACATATGGTTTATTAAAACTATAGTTGAGTGCGTGAGGATATCCAAGCCATTGCTTTGCATTGTAAGATAGTTTGGTGATATATGTGAAGATGTGTGGAATTAATGTGTGTAACGTTAAATGTGTTTAGAGGGGGGGGGGGGGGGTGGCCAAGTATCTGATCCCTAAGTTGTATAATACACCCATTTTAGAGGGCATGATAGTTAAGTTACCAGGAGGAGCCTATTGTTGTGATGTGGTGGCATGGTCAGTGATGTGTTTGGGAAAATCCAAAATATTGGATTTGGGATTAGTAGTCATTAGAAAGTGATTAGGTCAAGCTTGTGTGTATATGTATGCGTGTGGCTATGCACATACATACTCATGTATATTGGCTATGTATACATATATGTGTGCTTGTTCATAGCATGTTCATATGTATATAGGTATATGTATGTGCATAGCATATGCATATGTGTACGTGTCCTTGTGTGTAGCCTATGCATATATGTGTGCATATTTGCACACCTATATGCATACACCTATACAAACATGTGTGTGTGTGTGTGTGTGTGTGTGTGTGTGTGTAGCCTATACATATACATGTGTGTATATGCATAATCTATCTACATATGTGTGTATATGCATAATCTACCTGCATATGTGTGCATTTGCATAGCCTATACATATGTATCTGAATGGCCTTTGCATGTGCTTATGCATAGCTTGAATACATATGTGCATAAATATACACATAAGCACATATATATTTATGACCTACATGTATATATGAGCACATACACATACATATGTATAGGCTATGAATACAGGTATGCATATGCATGTGTGTAGCCTATATTTATGTGTATGCATAACCTATATGTGTACATATGTGTAGAGTATGTATATGTCTATATGTATATATATATGCATAGAGGCTCCTTATAAGTATAGGCACATGCATAGGTACAGGCTATGTATATGCCTTTTTATATACATGTGCCTACAAAGCACCTATACTTATATCTATGTGTATATGTATATGTATATGTATATGTATGGATATATGTTTCCATATACATAAGTCTATGTATGGGTAGTCATGTTATGCTATTGATCTTGTTTTACTATGATATGCTACATATACATTATAGGGATATGTATATGCATAGGCTGCATATGCACCTATAGGTATACATACACCCATAGATATATGTATCTATATGTCCATGTGGATCTCTATCACATGTTATACAACTAATCCTGCTATGCTATGTTTTTGTAGATGTTTCTAGTCCCCTTGATGCAAGTTTTGATGTAGTGGGGATCATCATCACAAGATCCCAACTTTGAGGATGAGAGACAAAGAATGTTGAGACTGAGGTTGAGGCCTCCTTTGGGTACCCTCCTACCCTACCTGAGCTATATGACTATATGACCACCCCTCAGCCATCTTGACCACAAATGGCTGCACAATTGTCACTCTACTAGTGTTAGGTTTATTTTATGAAGGTTCAAACCCTCAATAGAATCCTGAGAATGAGTTATCTTGTGAGAGTGGTAGTACAAGTAGCCATGGGAGTAAGCAATGAGGCAAATCTTGCTTTGGTAGAGGTTGTTTTGGTGGTGATTGGAGCCGCTCCCCATTGCAAAATAAAAAGAAATCCCAACAGCATGAAGAGAGGCAGGCAGGCAAAAACCCAACCATATGTGTACTACTAGCTAAATCCTTTGGATGAGATCCTCTAAAATTCTACAAGAAATGAGGTCTTGAGTTACTTGCACAATGTAGCATGGGAAAACTACATAGATTTCTTTTCAGCCTCCAAAAACCAAGTTCAAAATGCATCGCATGTAACCATTGTTGCAGTGCATGAGAAGTATCCTAATCTCCCACATATCAGATTTACAAACCATTGGGCTTGAGAAAGGATCAGAAAGGCTCTTTCTAATAAGAGAACCATGGTCAAACATTAACTATATCTAATCTTTGTAGTGCTTCATTTTGTAGTTGAGTATTGTTGGCTGAATTCCCACTAGCCATGATATGTCTTATAAGTGTCATCGTAACAAGCTCTACACATGGACGTGCTTGTGGTATCAAGGCATCATTATAAAGTAGCAATGGTCTGGATATTTAAGATGTGTAAATGATGATTGCTTGTTCTGTGCAAGAATACATAATGAGATCCAATGGAGAGGAAGGCTGAAATGGTCATGTCCTATTGGTGTTGTTGGGCAAGCATACGGTTCATTGGTGTGCAGGCACTATGGGCAAGGACCTGAATGTGTGTCTAGGTGCCTTGTTGTTATTTACTACTACATGCTCAAAGATCATGAAACAATAACTAGGTGTGTTCTTCATCTTGGTAGTCACAATTATCCATATGAAGAGGGTGGAAACCAGCTACATGTAGAGAGACTAAAGGAGAGAAAGATCTCGAAAGCGAAATCTAATCCTTTCACTACTGCAAAGAAATTGGAAACTTCTATGGCAAAGAACATGATATTTGAGATGCTAGTTGGAGACAAGACGAGGATTCAAGACCAATGAAGCACAAGCCAATTGGATTGCGATTCTCATTGTTTACTTTAGAGGAGCAAAGAAAATAGTGCAAGAGAAAGAGAGAAGTTGTGTGTTTCATATTGGGAGCAAAGCATGATTGTGCATACCAGGAGATGTATCAAACCCTCCTCATGCAAAGATCATAAAAACTTGTGTCGAAAATGGAAAAATGCATCATTTGAAAATGTTGCTATCATATGCAAGTAGGAGCTTAGAAAGTTTTGGGCAACAGGGCATGTAGTGTGAAAGGTGAGAAGGATTGAAGCTTGCATGGGAGAGCTATGGCGAGAGAGCAAGAGCGAGAGAGAGAGAGACTCACAATGTGGGAACTCCAATAGTCACAATGTGTGACCGGCCTTCCCTTTATTCATCTGTCATAAAATGAATAAAGAATAAAGTGACAGTGACGAGCACTCACCACCTGCAATGTGCAGGCACGGATACTATCAATGTAGTAATATACGGGTGACTAGGCAAAGGCACCTTTACCCCCAACAACCTCACACTTAAAGGTGAATCCGCCCCAGTGAGGGGAGTGAAAAAGAAAAAGAAAAGGTAGTACAACATGTATACATGTACAACAAGATGAGGAAAGACGCCATCTCATCCCACGCCCATCAATCTCTGTACCTCCCCAAATCTTAACATCTTCAAAGAGATTTTTTGTTGTATCAAAATATCACTTTCCTTGACCCACTCTTCTTATGTTTTGAGAGATGTTGATGAAAAAGTCTCACAAAGCTTTCTTCCCATCAAATAAGCCATGCTTATGTGCATTCACAATATCAGTGCAAAACTTCTTTACATCTCGTACCAAGGCTTCAGAAACACTCTCTTGAAGACTCCTCACCTTTACACTCAAAGTAGCAACCTTTGTCCTTGTGAAGCATATTTCTTTTTTGAGCCATCGAACCATTATGTTTTTAGTCCTAGCAATTCTCAATATCTCAGAATGAGTCAAGTAATCCAATCTTCTACCACCTCCAGTGTCTCTTAATCCTCTTTCCCCTCTAGAGTGCATGTCTCAATACACACACATGCAAAAGTTTCTCTCCTTGGGAATGGATGCACATGATGAACACCGGAGATTGGAGAAGGGAACTCCCTCCAAACTTACCCGCTTGCAATCATTGTGATGAAATGTGCCATTGATCTCAACAAGCTCAGTTCCCAATAAAATCACCGCCTTTGTGCTTGGCTCACAAGTCCAATGCACAGCTCCTCTACTATCATCCAAGAAAAACTTTACATTGATCATGTGGTTTCTAAACTTATATGATCCTTGCCAAAATCCCCAACAAAGAGTAGCAAGAAAACTCTCCTCTGCACAGTACATAAATTCTATTGTTCTCTTCATAGAATAATGATTATTAAAAGAAGGTAAAAAACAAATCCATAATGCCAAAAAATACCAAGACTTGTTAAAGCTGTATACCTAAAGGTCTTTGCGGCAACTTAGAACCTGATGCATTGGAAGCATCTACATATCAAACATAGTGAAAACTATTAGTTAGAGTAAAAATTTCATTGTAAAAAAAAAAACACCCTTTTCGTGAATTAAGTACTTGTGGATTGGATTGGTTTAACAAAACCAATCAGATTTCTTTGATTCTTGTCCAAGACCATTACTTTACTTGGGTGGCCTACTTTCTTAAGCTCATCACCATCTCCTTTAGTAGCGGCTTTTACATGAAGCTTTGACTTCATGTGCTCTATCATGCACAATCTCAAAGAGCCTGTCTTTGGGAACAATGGTAGCCACTTATAATCCAATGGACACCTTATGAAAACATTTGACAAGGTAGTGTAGTCTCCGATAGTTTCAGGAACAAGTTGAAATTCTAGATCATTCTCACTTCCAAAAGAAGAAATCTCAAACATTGCTTCATCTACTTTTTGTTTATTTTGTGTCTTTATCTCCTCCAATGATGGTGTGACTCCAAGCATGTCATGCCTTTGCTTCCCTTTCTTATCCAAGCCAATAACTCGTAAATGAGATAATGACTTGATATGTGAGTGTGTGAAATTGTATAGAGTATCATGCCCTCCTTGACCATAAGAGCATTCACACTCCTCACACCAAATTTGAAACAAAGCTTTCCCTTCCTTATCCTTAGACATAAGCTCAAACCTATCATGTCGACCCATGGATTTTAGCTTTTCCTTAGCGTTCTTGATATCCCTTTCCCACCTTTTTATCTCAGATGATATGGCAAGAAAACTTTTGAGTCTATTTTTTGGAACATCTTGGACAACGCTCACATAATCCCTTGTCAACTCCATCCCATTGCTAGATATATGAAGATCACTAGCTCTAGCTTCCATGGATGGCTCCGGCTCACTACTAGCCCCCTCTAAATTCACTCTTTGACGCTTGCATGGTGATTCACTCTCCTCTCTCAATTGAGTGGTGACCTCTTCTACATCAACTGTCCATCTCTCCTCTTACTTTGCTCCAATAGGAAGCATTCTAGAACCTCCCAAAAAGACATAAGATTACCACTCAATGGAGCCTTTACATTACTATGTACTCTCTGTACACCTAGTGTCCTAATGACTGAAGGAATACCAAGCTCATCATCCAAAATCAATCCCATATCATTACGAAGTTTTGCCCTGATACTACTTGTAACATGCCCATCCAAGCATGTTTTTAACGGTCCAAAATCTAAGCGACACCGCCTAATGGTCTGCACTTATGATAATACTTAACATTTTTCAACAATTATATGAAATATCAGCAACCAAGGATGGCCTCTGTCACCAACATTATTTGGGATATGCATTGATCAACTTGAAGAACTCATTCAAGAGCTTGCATGGATGGAAGGATTACATGGTCCTGCCTTGGGACAATGGACAATATTGTTGCTACTATGACATCCCCACTATGGCAATGGACTAGCTACTATGACATCCCCACTAATGTCATCAGCATTAACGATGACATCCCCACTAATATCACAACTATGTTTAAAGTTTTGCAAATCCAATTGCACATAGTTAGCATTAACGATCATTTGTATATTTGGCTACATCACTACTTGGTTTGAATCGATGAGAAGAAGAATGACTATTACATCCTAAATCTCGAACATACAAATATAGCATATTGGCATCATTCCATATCGTTTCATTTTAAATCAAAACCTAGACTAGTTTAGAAAAAACATAAATATAGGTCATCTCAATACTTAGAAATGCCAAACCAGACACAGATAGGAAGGTCATGTCCCTAGGACTTAGTAGTCCATCACAACAATTATCCCTTCTGAGTGAGGTTTAGCCTCCAACCCCCAATCACTACGTTAAAATGCTATCATTATACTCCTTTCTATGTCCTAGATGTGTTGATTACGACCTCAATACTTATCCATGCCATTTACCTTTATAATTCAAGTTACTTATGATGTGTTAAATCCATCATGAAGAGAAAAATTTCGTATATATTCAAAAGAGCTCAAATTAGACTAGTAAGGGAGACCCTATTGAATGCTCTAGTCATATCAAAAGCAATATTGGTGATGAGTGGTGAGCATTCAAACTCCCTTACTCAATTAACTCTCTCCACGTCTCATTTATCAACCAAGTTTATATAGCATTGCTAGTACGACTGTTAGATATGATCAATTCCCCACCCTCATTAGGTGCTACCAATGATCCATGGTGCTCAAAGTTGTAAGGCCCCATTATGAGGAGAAGCCAAATGTGAGCCCGGACATTGGTTGAGTCCTGACTTGTATATCAGATGAGGTCTATGTGACCGGATGGCAAAAAGGTAACTGTTGTGGGTCTAATCTTTGGGTTAGACGGAGTGGTTAAGCTGGTAGTAACTCGAGGCGCATTACATCGAGTTGCGGTGTAAGGGAGTTAAAAGGGGCCCCTATTGTGGGATCCGGGGGCTGCGGAAGCGGCCCCTGGCTGGGGGGTCCTAGGGGGGCCAGCGGCCCCCCCTGGCGAGGGTCCGCGGGCAGCGCCCCTGGCCCGATGGTAAAGGGAATATTCCCTGGAATATTCCCTGGCCGACTAGTGGAGGCTCATATGGTAGGTCGGTCAGCAGGCTGACCTAACGACCTTTGCGGGCTATAAAAGCTAAACCCCTTGGCAGCCATCTATCACTCATCTTTCACCCAGTTAGAGTTGTTGTTCCAGCTAGCCTTAAGCTCTTCACCTATCTTCTGTCTAGATCGCCATCTAAGCTTCACACAGTGGAAGTGCACGGGTGGACAGAGCCATCTTTGTATCAATTGTTTGGAGTTAAAGAATTTACTGATTCTCCTCTTATCTGTTGTGTACTCTCTATCTCTTTCTCAGATTCTATTCGCTGCACCGTGTAATATTTTACATGGTATTAGAGCCCAGGGGGCTCTAGAGATCGGAGAGTGTGCAAGAGGCAAAGGCTTCAACAACAAAGAGAAACTATGTCGACTTCCGGAAGCGGTTCTGGCGCATCAGGAATCGGTGCAGGAGGTGGTGTTGCTGTACGGGCTATTCAAACACTGAGGATTCGTCCACCAACCTTCAACGAAGGCAAGTTAGATGGTACAAACTACACCTTGTGGAAGTTCAAAATTACAACTATCCTTGATTCTTATGAGCTTTTGGAGACTGTGCTGGGGACTGACACAGAACCACAGCCTACCCCCGACCCATCAAATCCTAGTGTGATGATTCCTCCGAATGCAGATCTTCTACGAGCTTGGAAACGAAGGAATGCAGATGCATTGTGTGCCTTAGTTACAAGCTGTTCTGACAGTGTTCTGACTTTGATTCAGCATACAACCAAAGTGTCAGAGGCTTGGAATGTACTAAGGAGTCAGTATGAAACACGAAACCAAACGAGGATTCAAAACTTGGAGAATCAACTAGCAGCGAAGAAGTTTGCTGAAGGAGAGACGGTTGAAGCATTCATCACTCGGATTAAGAATCTGCGCGACCAGATGATTGGCGCTGGGATACAAAAGACTAGCAAAGAGCTAGCTCGGAGTGTCTTCGGATTTGTCCACAAAAGTTTGATGGACTAGTAACTGCCCTTAATACTCAGGTGAGACCTCAAGTTTTGACTTTTGAGGAGTTTTATGCATTATTAATGGAGGAAAAGTTGAGACTGAAAGCCCGAGAAGGAAGCAACAATGGAGATGCTGTATTCTCTGCCAATGCAAAAGGCAAAGGTGTTTCCTCCACCAAAAATGATGGTGACAAAAAGAAGAAGGGCGACAAGAAGAAGTTTCAAGGAGAGTGCTTCTACTGCAAGAAAAAAGGACATGCAATTGCAGATTGTCGTGTCAAGAAGGCAGATGAAAAGAATGGTACCCTTAAAAGTAAAGGGAAAGAGACAGCCAATACGGCTGAAGCAGAGTTGGAATTATTCATGGTGACCATTGAGGAAGTGTGCTCCTCGGCGCAAGAAGAATCTACCACTGACTCATGGGTGTTGGATAGTGGGGCCTCCCGTCACATGACCAACAAGAAAGGTCTATACAGTTCTATGCAGCCTCTACAAGAATCCATCATTGTGACGGTTGGAAATGATGCTAAATGCCCTGCTGCGGGCACAGGTACTATTTCTTTTGTTGCTGCAAATGGTGAAGTCAAAAAGCTTTCAAATGTGTTGTATGTTTTCGAAATCAAGAGAAATCTATTATCAGTTGCTGTCATAATTGATCTTGGTCATGAAGTGAGGTTCAAGAAGACAGGTGCATAAATTATTGATAGTGCTGGTACAATTGTTGGCAAAGGAGAAAGAAGGAACAACCTGTATGAGCTAAGTGCTCTTACAGCCACCGTTGGAGTGGGCACAAGTAAGCTTTGGCATGAAAGGTTTGGACACATCGGATTTGCAGTGTTGAAGGAGATGGAAAGGCAAGGTATGGTTGCTCACCTACCTACAATAACTAAATTGAAGGAACCATGTGAAGCTTGTATGATGGGCAAGCAACAGAGAAAGGCATTTCCACAAGAAAGCAATAATAGAGCACAGGCTCCTCTAGAGTTGGTGCATGCTGACTTGTGTGGTAAGATGCCTACACAAGCCTTGGGGGGATCTTCTTATTTTATGTTGATTGTCAACGACTACAGTAGGAAGATGTGGGTGTACTTCCTTCGTGATAAGGCTCAAGCTTTTGGTAAGTTTAAAGAATGGCTAAAACTTGTTGAGAATGAAACATGGAAAAGTGTGAAGAAATTTAGAACAGATGGTGGTGGTGAGTTCAACTCAAAGGAGTTTGAAGGCTTTTGCAAGAGCAAAGGGATCAAGCGTCAATTGACGACGCCTCACACACCTTAGCAGAACGGTGTTCTGGAACGCAAGAATCGCACCATTGTGGAGATGGCAAGATGCATGCTAAAGGGCAAGGGATTGCCTAACCATTTTTGGGCTGAAGCTATTAATACTGCAATCTACATTCTAAATCGGAGCTACACAAAGGCTCTCAAGGGGAAAACACCTCATGAGGCTTACACTGGTAAGAAACCATCTGTCTCACATTTCAGAATTTTTGGATGTGAATGTTATGCACATGTTCCAGATGAGAAGAGAAACAAGTTAAAACCAAAAAGTAGAAAATGTATCTTCTTGGGTTATAGTGATGACCAGAAGGCTTACAAATTATATGACCAAGAGGCAAAGAAGATCATCGCGAGCCGTGATGTGGTGTTCAAGGAGGAACCACATACAGTGGAGGAGGAGAAGGCAAGTTCTTCCACTTTATCATCAAGCGAAGAAGTAGTCCACTATGAACATGTCCCGAGAGCTGTCCCTATCCTTAAGGAGGAGGAAGCATCATCTTCAGATGATGAGGAAAAATTTCACCAACCTGACATCACCCCATCGGAAAAGCCATTGCCGCGCTGGGTAAAGCAGCTCTATGACCACAATAATCCTATGCCTGCATCTCTTGAGGAGAAGGCAAACGGACCAAGGAGGTCTCAGAGAATAGAGGAGCAAAGGAGGGCTTCTGCTCACATAGTCAATATGGCCTTGATGGTTGAGATTATGAGAGAAGTAAAGGAGCCAACTGACTTAGAATAAGCACTTGCAGCTGCTATGCAAGCAGAGTATGACAGCATAATGAAGAATGACACTTGGGAGCTAGTGGATCGACCAGCAAAGCGGAAGATTATTGGCACCAAGTGGATCTGGAAGGTAAAGTACAAGGCTGATGGTACCTTAGAAAAGTACAAAGCTAGACTGGTTGCCCAAGGATTTTCACAAGTTGAAGGGTTTGATTTTCAAGAGTCATTTGCCCCAACTGCTAGAGTGACCACTATTCGCACGATACTTGCAGTGGCTGCCCACAAGAAGTGGCCAGTGTACCAAATGGATGTTAAGTCAGCGTTCTTAAATGGTGACCTCAAGGAGGAGGTATACGTGGCTCAGCCACCAGGGTTTGAGGCCCCCCATTTTGAGAACAAAGTGTGTAAGCTGAAGAAGGCATTGTATGGGCTAAAACAAGCCCCCAGAGCATGGTACCAACGGATAGATAGGTTCTTTTTAAACCTAAACTTCAAAAGATGTGCCTCAGATGCTAACTTGTATGTTTACAGGGATGGTAAAAAGTCTGTAGTGATTGTCCTATATGTGGATGACCTTCTTATTACAGGTGACTATGAAGATATGATCAACCAAACTCGAAAGGCTTTGAGTTCTGAGTTTGAAATGACAGACTTAGGCTTGCTGCACTATTGTTTGGGGATTGAAGTCTGGCAAGAGCCAGGAAAGATCTTCATCTCTCAGAAGAAGTATGCATGGGAGATCTTGAAGGCATTTGGCATGACCGAGTGCAAGGAGATAGCTACACCTATGGAGGTGAATGCAAAGTTATCCGTCGAGGATACATCAACACTAGCAGACATTGGGAGGTATAGGAGGTTGGTCGGCAGTTTGATCTGCTTGTGTAACACCAGTCCAGATATCAGTTTTGCTGTTGGTGTTTTGAGCAGGTTCTCAAACAAACCTCGTGAGAGTCATTGGAAGGCTCCATGGAATGCGGGTGCTTAGATACTTGAAGGAAACTCTTGACTATGGTATCACATACAGTTTCAGAACTTCTCTTGTGGGGAACTGTGACTCAGATTGGGCAGGAGACATTGATTCCAAGAAGTTAGTTTCTGGTTATTGTTTCTCTTTGGGTTCAGGAATTTTCTCTTGGATCAGTAAGAAGTAACCAACAGTGGCATTGTCTTCTACCGAAGCAGAGTACAAGGCAGCTTGTTTTGCTGCATGTGAAGCCGTATGGTTGAGAAGGATTCTATGGCATATGGGAGTCCAGGATGAAGAACCAACTGTGCTGAGATGTGACAATCAGAGTTGCATCGCCATTGCCAAAAATCCAGTGTTTCATGCACGCACCAAACATATAGAGATCCAGTATCACTATGTGCGTGATTTGATAGAGGATGGGATAGTGGAACTGGTCTACTGTCCAACAGAGGAGAATGGAGCAGATATCTTCACCAAAGCACTTACGAAGGATCTGCTTCAAGTTCATCTTCAGAGACTCGGCATTGGGCCGAGGAGATAGTTCACCTATGGGTGGACATTGAGGGGGAGTGTTAGATATGATCAATGCCCCACCCTCATTAGGTGCTACCAATGATCCATGGTGCTCAAAGTTGTAAGGGCCCCATTATGAGGAGAAGCCAAATGTGAGCCCGGACATTGGTTGAGTCCTGACTTGTATATCAGATGAGGTCTATATGACCGGATGGCAAAAAGGTGACTGTTTTGGATCTAATCTTTGGGTTAGATGGAGTGGTTAAGCTAGTAGCAACTCGAGGCGCATTGCATCGAGTTGCGGTGTAAAGGAGTTAAAAGGGGCCCCTATTGTGGGGTTCGGGGGCCGCGGAAGCGGCCCCTGGCTGGGGGGTCCTAGGGGGGCCAGCAACCCCCCTGGCGGGGTTCCGCGGGCAGCGCCCCCGACCCGATGTTAAAGGAAATATTCCCTAGCCGACTAGTGGAGGCTCATATGGTAGGTCGGTCAACAGGCCGACCTAACGACCTTCGTGGGCTATAAAAGCTAAACCCCTTCGCAGCCATCTATCACTCATCTTTCACCCAGTCAGAGTTGTTGTTCCAGCTAGCCTTAAGCTCCTCACCTATCTTCTGTCTAGATCGCCATCTAAGTTTCACACAGTGGAAGCGCACGGGTGGACAGAGCCATCTTTGTATCAGTTGTTTGGAGTTAAGGAATTTACTGATTCTCCTCTTATCTGTTGTGTACTCTCTATCTCTTTCTCAGATTCCGTTCGCTGCGCCATGTAATATTTTACAACTACCACATTGCAGCATGATGTGTTTGAGAGAGAGAGAGATAATCTCTTGCTACTAGAAAAATTGCTAACAGGGTTAATGGAACAAGATATGTAGGCTACTTCTTTTCTTGACCCACATTGGCATAGATTCTAGTTACAATGGCATGCAAGATACCGCAATATTGTATAAAGAAAAGAAAATATTATAACTACAATTTTCCACATACAATCTTTATATTTTTCTCATGTTGACCATTTAGATTTGGTGCATGGCCATGCAAGGGTAGGTGATCTATGCACAGAAAACAAAAATGTATCTATGTATGTCTTTGGTGAGCCATCTTGGCCTGGTGTAAGCCGTGCAAGCATAAGTCCATGAGAAAAAAAGAAAAATGCACTTGAAGATTCATTCAATGTATCTGATCCGTACAAAAAAAAAACTTTCTCTTGGGTCATAGTTGGATACAGGCCCCATCGGCTGCTACACATGCAGAAGGCAGCACCATTATCAAATATCATTTCTCCTCGTCAGCTATTCAGCATGCATTCTCGCTGCATGCAATATTGTATTCTAGACAAGATGTCGTATGCAAGCTAGAGCGCGTACTTGTAGATGGCTTCTTTCCTATCTCTTTTCCAATGCAATCGCAACAGCTTGTTCTTCTTTTTTTTTTCTTCTTCTTCTCCTCTCCTCTCTCTCTCTCTCTCATATATTCTCTCTCTCTCCCTCCTATATTTCAGTTTGGCACCAAGAGAACATTGCAAACCCTAGGCTAAACAAGAAACCTTATCACCTTAGTCATTTTATTAAGGTATTTTCTTTTTCAACCTTACAACACATCCATTCCCAAAAGGTTATATGCATTAAAAAAATCAAATTAGAAGCAAGGTTCTCCTAGCCTATTGGATATTGAGTTCTTATCCCTTACCTATAACTTCTAGAAGTAGCTCTATTGGCTACCTAAACCCCCTCCCCTATGCAAGTGGAAGGCTTTGTTCAAACCTCTTTTTGGTAAAAAAATTTCAAGCCAACTTTATGAATGAGTAGAATTCTATGTAGAAATTATGCATATGTAATATAAATACTCGTGTGAATAAATTGATATGTTTTAAAATATTTCCTTTTATAGATACTGTTGTGAATTCTAAAAGCAAAGGTAACCAAGTTAACTAATTTTAATTGAGTGATTAACACCCAACTATGTTTCTTGAATGCTTGTTATGTCAAGGCTACTCATTTCAGTCAAGGCAAACAAATTTGATTGCCTCTCCTTAGAGCACAATCCACAAGAATTTCCAATTAGTATAGAGATTTTGTTGGAGATTATATGCCCCAAACCATGATGTGTCTTCTAGAACCATGCCGTGTAGACACAAGCCTTTAAGGTACACGAGACTCTTCAATCCTCATTCTTTTCTTGGACAACACAACATCTAGGTAGTTAAGGCCATCTAATTCAATTAGCCTCTTCATCTTCACCTTTGCAGGCCATGCTTTAATTAGCATTTCCCACATCTAGAGCACTCTATTCTCTAGAACATGCCAAAAAGAAGCATACATGCTATTTGTATAAGTTTAGGAACATCAAGTTTTCCCTCCTCTTTCCTAGAGATGACCATAGGAAATTATCATAGGCAAGCTATGGACCTCTAGCCTCTTTTATCCACTCCTTGGTTCCATAGGACAATTATGAACTCTCTCTCAATTTTTACCCAAGTGCTTCCATTGAAGTTCCATTGCTAAACATATCATCATAGAATTGAGTATCATATTAAGGACTACCAACCCTTTTTGGGAGGTTGGCTTCTCTAATGGTTAATTTGTTACAAACCTTCCTCTCCATCCACTCCAATCTTTGTCTCGTTGTGATACCTTTGCCCAGTGGCCATCCCAAATACTTGCACACTTGCCCAATTCCATTATTTTGAAGCATGACACCCTATCACTCTATTGTCTCATTTGAACCTAAGTAAACAAGCTTGCTTGTGCTCATACTGATCGCCAACCCAAAGAGCTCTAAAAAACTATCATACACTTTTATCAATGCATCTACTTATTTTTTCTCTAATTGCAAAATGTTGAAATTATCATTGGCAAAGAATTGTGAGATGATGTGTTGTGCATGGGAGGCCCCTTGGTTACTCTATGCTACACCAATCCAAATTTGTAAGCAAAGGGTGATTATGGAAAATAGTAATAAGGCAGTGGGACACCCTAGCCTATTGACATGTTTACCTCAAATAGAGTTTAGCATAGACAATTTTACAAATATATTCCAAAGAGATTAAAACTAATTGGTCGAAATGTCACCCATAATGTACCATTTGCATTTTAGCTTAATTTCTACAACTTTAACTTTATGTTTACCCCATGATGACGATACTTGGTAAGAGCTTGAATAATACACTCCCTGCATTGCTAACTACTAATGTCTGATCCTCTTTGAATTCTAGCTTGATCTTTACTATACTTATTGGAAATCTAGTGATGGTGGTTGTGCTTATCATCCAATTCTATAGTGGATAAGCCATCAGATTGCTAGACCAGTTTCCAAGCATCCTTCAGTTGTAGGGATAATTCTTCCTTCTAGAAAGGAGATCCTAGTTTGTTTCCAAATATCCTTCAGTTGTAGGAAAAATCCTTCCTTCCAGAAAGGAGATGATAAACCTAAGTAGAGTGGGCTTCCATCTTCTCATCCTAAATAGATCCTTCTTGGATGGAATTTCCAGATACCTCACATTCCAAAATATCATATTGATCCAAGTTAAGATGCTATCCTTATTCATAAATGAAACCATCATCATCATAGGCTTTGTCCTCACCATCCAAGACAACAAAATAGTCTTATTGACAAGAGTTCCATGAGCAATATTTTAAAGGAAATTTTTGTTTCTTACCTCGTATTGAGTTCAAAGACTTTGGTGGTTGATTTTCTTTGTTGCTAGCCTACTTCAACCTTGACATCTCTAGGTTTCTTCATTGCTTCCTCCTTGCAAGGGTTGTTTGCTTCCTTGGCTTTTCCCTTCTCAATATATGAGATTTTTTCTTCTTCCTTCTTTCATGATTGCGTTGCATGAAGTGATTTCCTATCTTCGTTCTTTTCTCCTTGGGTGGCAAGAGTAGTTTCATGTTGCACTTCTTGAGCTCCATCCCTCCTTGGGCTTTACCTTGCAAAGTTCACACCTTCTACTTTGCATTTAAAGCGTATATCCTAGAATACTGAGAGCTTAAGCCATTGAATAGCAACTCAATCACATGAGGATCAAAAAGCTCAAGCATATTAAGGATCTTTTTCCTCCTAGTCCAAAGTATACATGCCCGCATCTCTGCATTAGTTGTTCAACTAGTTGATGCTTTGTAGGAACATAAAGAGATTTACCAAGAGCTTGTACTACCACATAATTTTCTCCATTGAGCAAGACAAGAAGGCTATGAAAACTAATTTATACTAGGCATTCAAATTACATGACCCCCTTAGGGATAAAATCAACATGCCATGGGAGTGAGTAAACAAGTTTCCCTTTAAACCAAGTATCTAAATCCAAAACACAGTCTTTTTCTACCTTAGTTGAAATCAAGACTAAAAGAAACCTCGTTTGATCCAAAGGTGACCAGGAACCATTTGGCAAACAAACTCATCCTCAAGGGGGGGCCTTTCCTAAAGATACCTATGTAGGCTACATAGAGAATAGTGAGCATACATCATCCAAATATGTGGCAACAAGAATATCACTCGAGCACACAACACCTACTTTTTAGCTTCCATGGTGCCTCTCTTCTTCTCATTGAATTACTTATTATTAGCTTTAATATTCTTCTCTAACTCTTCCATGTTCGCTCCGGTGTAGTGACAGAATTGGCATAATTCATCTCCATCCAATTGTGTTGCTTCTACTACTTCGTGCTTGTGCTCAGTGTTCCATCATGTCCTATTCCTTGCTTACTACCCCAAATCCCTTGCATGCATGAAGAAGGAAGGGGATGCCATGTGTGAGAAGGAAAAACAGGTTTTAAATTAGTTAATGTAGCCACCCTAGTTAATAGACCATGTGCCACATCCATCTATTTAGAGCTCCCCTCTTCAAGTTTCCATGTACTCAGGAGGGCATGTGCCATTTATTTAAGGAAAAGATTGTTATAATTTGAATATTTTCTATTCTATTAATGGATGGGCATGCCCTAGTTTGCAGGGATCCCAAATAACTTTTAATCATTATTTGCACTTGCGTTGATGTTAGGTATATTATGCACTTGAGGAGACATTTCAAGATTTATAGCTGTCGGTTGATTTGGATGAGATTCTTCTTTGTTTTAATGTGAAGATAAAATATTCATGTTATCAAGAAAATGATACTTTAATATGATTCCTTCTCGATGTGTAATCTTTTTGTGCCATGTGTGTGGGAATTAAGAATTAATCCCAATGCACATGAAGGAGGCATAAAGTGTATCTTAGAGTATATGTACATTTTCGATGCATACAAACATATTTGTTGTGAGGGTATATTCACATTGTATTATTTGGATTTGTTCTACATAGCTCATAGTTAAGCCATGGATTGTGATGCATGTTACTTAGCATGATTATATAAGCATGACTATATAAATTTATTCTAATTTAGTATGCGCACACTTATTTTACTAGTTATAGCTTGATTTTTTAAACTAGTAAACATGGCTATATTAGACACTATATAGAAAATCATGTCACTTTACTACATAAGAACTTAACCTTATTAATATGGAATGCCACATCTTTCTATAAGTTTCAATATGTTTCTTTGGAGGCTAGTTGTGTTAAAGTTTTTCAAAGGTAGACTTAGTATGTTAATGATTATTTTAGGAAATTTACCATGTGAGAAAGAGGATCATTGTCATCTCTTTTTACAATGCACATGTATTAGAAATGTGTTGAAGAATATGCACAAATGGCGCACTACAATCGGTTCCTAGTTTCCATAAGTATTGAACTAGGTCACATGGTTCTCAATATTAAATTGTTGATCAACATAGTTACCTTTATAGTGTTGGTGCATCACCAATTAATCTTTAGAGAAATAAAGAGAATAATTTTGCAAAAATTTGTTAAAAAGGATAAGAAGCAATGTTGTATTATCGATTGATTACTTAATTTAGGCCTAATTTGCTTGGCAACCACTTCCCATAAACTATTTGTAATTTTGCACAAAGTATATATATGTTCTTGATATGGTTATTTCTAATTGCCTAGTATGAAATGTGAGGAACCGAGTTTCCTAGTTGTGTGGCCTAAAATTCCCTACTATGGTGTATGGGAAACATGATTCCCTAGTTATATGACCTACAAATCCCTAGTTTAAGACGTGGGAAATTAAATTTCCTAGTTATATGACCTACAAATCCCTAGTTTAAGATGTGCAAAATAAATTTCCTAATTATATATAAGGAGTTCATACATGCATGCCTAGGATTCCCTAGCATGGGATGTGGGGAAAGTAATTCCCTAGTTATACATAGGGAATTTGTATACACATACCTAGGAAAAGTTAGAGAATTTCCTACATTCTAAGAGTTTTCCTATATATGAACTATTCAAAAGCTCCTTGTGAAAGAACCTGGAGCTGCAAAGGACGATGATCCAAAGTTGCAGTGGGAGGAGAAACAATAGTCGATTCTTATTCACAGTTTACTAATGTTTTTTTTTTTGTTAGAAACCTTAGGTTCAATAACCCTACTATGTGAGGGTTTAGGGTTTTAACCTTACTTGCCAAGGTCTCTTGTATACCATGGAGAAACCAATCTATGGAGAGAGGTGATCAAATGCATCCCCCCCTTCTTTTTTCCCTCTATCCCCTCCTTAAATTTAAGTTCAACATAGGAAATTAAGAGGGGTCTACCTCTAATGTATAAGCTTAAGTGTCCCCTTCCAAAACCCCCCCTCCCTTACACTCACATGATACCATACAACATCTATAGTGAACCTCCCGGGTTGTAAAAGAGTGCTAGGCTCCCTCCTGTGCAAATTGTAAAGGGTAGACAGGTGTAGGTAAAGAAAAAGGGCAACTAGAAGGGAATGGGAAAAGATGACCTTGCCACAATGGCCGGTTAAGTAAGAAAGGGGATGGGTGCCCAAAGGGATAAGGGTTTTGTATATAAACTCAAAAGTGAATGAGAAGCTCATTCTTTGGTGTGTGGCAAAAGCTCTTCTTCTTCTTGCCTTCTTGCTAGTGCTTGAGTGAGGGAGTGTAAGTGAGTGAGTGAGGGAGTGAGTATGTGAGGTGAGGGACTTTTCCACTTTAAAAAGATTAAATATAACTTTGTTTATAATTAATTGTATTGATTTGTGATGTTGATTTTGTCTAGGTCTCTTCTTCAACCGGATGCCAGTGAAAGAGATTCTTTGAAAGCATCTCAGTTTTATTATCATCTTCTTCCTTCAATAGTTTCAAAAGATATTTTGGAGAAGAAGAAATTTAAAAAGGCAAAGAAACAATGCTTGGAGTCATTTATATAGGATCATTCTTTGGGTAACTGAGTTAGTGCAGAAGACACTAGATAATATTGATATCAGTTCACATGCTTATATACAACTTTTACAGTCAAATATGAAGCAAGGACAAGTAAGTAATTGCATACTTTTAAGGCCATCTGTGATTAGAACTATTAGACAGAGAGTGAATAACAAAGTAATGGAGATGCTGGGTGAACCTTTCCATATCTCTCTTCTTCTTCTCTTCTCTTGGCTCGCGTGGCTATGGAGGATGGAGCTTGAAGGAGAGGGATTGAGGTTGTTCGAACTTGCATCATGAATCGTGGAGCTACCGGTGTGCACAAGGGAGAAGGGTACTCAATCAGGCATCGAGGTAAGCTCACTACACTCATAGAGAGGGATAGCGTGTTAGCTATGTGAGAGGTAGCCATTAGTGCTTGGCTTGAAATGCTTGAAAGAATAAGAAGTTCGTGGGTCTTGGCAATCAAGCGTGAGCTCCCAACATCTCTCTATCTCTCTCTCTCCCTCCCCCCACCTGCACATACATTGAGGGGACATCCATAATGCATTTAAGGGCCTTTCTCTATTCTGTCCAACTCCTTAGTGCAACATGCCTCGTGGCTATGCCTAGCACGATGGAGATGACCAACCTTATCATTACTAGGTTGGTTTAGGCATAGACAAATGTGGAGGGAGATTAGAAAGTGAAGAGGTTGGGGGTTGGGAGGGCATATAGGCTGCTCCTACTGCTACTACTATTGTTGCTGCTATTGATGTATTGTGTGTATAATATTGTTGTTGCTACTACTACTGTTGTGGCTGCTCCTACTACTGCTACAACTCCTACTACTGCTACTATTGCTACTACTGCTACTCTTGATGTTACTGCTACTACTACTCCTTCTCCTCTTCCTCCTCCTCCTCCTCCTACTATTAGCTACAAGATTCTTAGAGTTATTAAAACTAGCCATCCCCCCTCCCTCTCCTCTCCTCCTCCTCCTCCTCCTCCTCCTCTCTCTCTCTCTCTCTCTCTCTCTCTCTCTCTCTCTCTCTCTCTCTCTCTCTCTCTCTCTCTCTCTCTCTCTCTGTGCCTTTGAGAAACTAAGTATCGTTCTTCAACAAATAACTTTTAGATTCATCTCTATAATGATGTCCAAGTGTACGGAAGGATTGGACTTGGATATGGGCTGCTTTTTAATCTAGACCATACCACACAATGTAATTCCCTTTTTTAATGCAAATAATGTATGGATATTTCCATCGGGTAATATTCAAGGATATAAGGTGCAACTGAAAGCAAAATTTGATATAGAGGGAGAGTCTAACCATGCATATTTTTTCTAGGCCTTGCATGTTAAAAAAAAAGAGAGGCTATCATTAGGATTCAAGATGGAGAAGGAAGGGTACACGAGGATGATTTTTCTATCCCCAAAGCCTTTGTTGACCATCTCTCGAAAATTGTGGGTCCACAATCTCAAAACTTGATAAGGTATAGAGAAGGCCTTAATGAACTCCTAGCCCCTTGTGTGAAGAACTAACCTTGAATGCTACAACACTACTTGCCTAGCCATTTACAAACAGGGAGCTATCCTTCACCATATAAAAGATGAAGAGAGCCAAGCCTTGATGGCATGCCAATCAAATTCTACCAAAGCATTTTAAATAGCTACAATAGAGACATCTACAATTTTACTGGGGTCTTTACTAGCATTGGTCAACCATAGCCTAATTAAGTTAATTCTCAAGTCAACTGATAGGGCATTGATCAACCAATGGAGGCCATTAACAATGTAAAATATTTGCTACAAAATAGTAGCTAAAGTGACTTCCCTTAAGTTCAAGTCCATTCTCCCCTAGATTATCCATATTGAACAATATGATTTCTTGCATGGAAACACATTCATGATGCAATCCTTAACCTAGCCCTCTCAGTGGACTAGGATTTGCAAAATGAAGGTAGATTTGTACTCATCA
The DNA here is from genome assembly GCF_053477565.2 of Lygodium microphyllum. Taxonomy (NCBI): domain Eukaryota; kingdom Viridiplantae; phylum Streptophyta; class Polypodiopsida; order Schizaeales; family Lygodiaceae; genus Lygodium; species Lygodium microphyllum. Next base: position 23,480,250 of record NC_141162.1, on the reverse strand, counting down.
ACGTGGATATGGACAAGGCCTATGATTGGATCAAGTGGGACTTCATCATTGCTACTTTAGATTGGCTAGGATTTGGGGGTCTATTCAGCAGAATGATTGTAGGCTTGTTTACAAATGCTAGTCCTACAGTCAATGTAAATGGGCTTACCTCCTCATTCTAATTGAGGAGATCAGTGCAATAGGGTTGCCCACTTGCACCCCTTCTCTTCACATGCATAACTAACCCATTTCTTCAAATGGTAGACCATAAAGTAAAAGTGCAGCTCTATAGGGATTCCTCTTCTAGATGCATTGTGTTTTGTGCTTATATGTTTGAAAATGATAAACATCATGGAAGTTGATTGGCAAAATATTAATACCCTTTTTAATATTTATAATATCTCATTTCTGTTTCAAAGATCTCAAGTTAGCAAGAAGAAAATAGAGATGCTACGAGATAATCTGGTTAGTATGGTTTCAAGCATATTAAACTAGGCCAAGTCTCCATGTACTTAGGATATCCCATGGGGATTAGCCTCATGGAAAGCCAAAGGTTGAGTGGCTATGGGACAAGGTTGAGGCCAATATTAATAAAGTCCAACAATGTCCAATAGGGCTAAGTGGAAAAATTGTAATTCTCAATAATATTGTTTTTGTCTTATTTTGTAAGTCGGGTATGCACAACCAAGTTGTCTAGACTCTTAATGCCATTGTGTTGCCAATAGCTTCTTTCCTGGCCCACAACTAATCCACTCAAAGATTTTTGGGATAAGATTGAGAAGATGGAAAGGTAATTTCTATGGAGCTACATAGATAATCATAACTTGCATTTTATCTCCTAGAATAAGCATTACATGTCAAGGGCTAATGGAGGCCTTGGAGTTGATCCCATGAAGGAGAAAGCGACCAAGATGGCCTTTAGTATGGTCCAAGGGATTGATCATGGCTATGGAAGTGCAATCACAACAACTTGGATGGAGTTGATAACACCTTAGAAAGACAAATGGAAAGATCTAAGCCAGCAAGTTATTATTTGGGATGATATGTAATTTGCAATCAAGTAGTCATTGACAACAAATTTACTACTAAATTGTTAAAAACTAACTATCAATGCACTTGATTGGAAAAGCACCCCAGTGAGAAATGGGGATACTATTGAGATGTTGAGCTCTACATGAGCTGGCATCTACTACGTGCTTGGTGATGTGGTAAGATATTATTCATTGGTGTGCTAGGTGAGCAACATGAGGATACACTGGTGATTCTATAGCTGGACTAAGCCCACGTAGTCCATCCCGCCTCTTCTTTCCTTATAGCGGGTTCATACTTAATAACTGTGTACATATGTTATGGAACTTTCATATTAGTCTTTTATCATGTTGTAGACTTAGCTCTTTTGGGGAAAGAAGAAGAAAGAAGAAGAAGAAGATTTCAACCCTATCTCTCTCTGTGTTCAAGTCTCCATTGCTTTTATGTGTGTGCTCTTGGTCTCTTCACCTCTCTTCCCTCTCGTTTATTTTCATGGTATCAAAGCTGCTCCACAGCTGTGCGAAGCTCCATTGAAGGCTGAGGTGAAGGCGTTGGAGCACAAAAGCAAGCAAGCAAGCAACGAGTAAGAAGCTCTTCCATCTTTCTCGATTTGCCTTAGGTTATAGCCATAGGAGGTTTTTGAGGCTAGCAAGGCTACAGTCTTCGATTACAGTGAACCTTGGTGAGTAGGAAGAAAGATGTATATATAGTAGATAGGCCCTTTAGGGAATGCTACTGTAATTTTTAGCGTCTGATATCATTTTGGCCTCCATTTTGAACTACTGTATTCTCTAAAGGGCCTATCTACTACAGTAGCATTCTGATATCATGACTTCTCATGTAGCATCTAAAAGGAGAACGTGTATATACAGTAGCATCTGATATCATGACTTCTCATGGAGAGTGGTTTAGAGAGATGCATACTCCAAAGTCTCTAGGCTATGTGGAGATAGAGGATGATATAACTCACCCCATTATTCACGTTGAAAATGTTTCTTTGAGTAAGCAGGATGGCAAAATAAGTACTTGGCTGATGTGCTGCATGTACTAAATATTACAAAAAACTTGGTTTCTGTTGGTTAGATGGTAGAATAGGGATTGCAAGTTCTTCACGATTGTTATGTAGAAGATCTAAAAAATGATTGAAGGTTGATTGCAAAAGGGAAACGCATTGGCAGATTGTTTACTCTTGATATAAGCCTGCTTGAAATGAATGCTGCCATGTTTGCACAAGGTTCTGGTTTTATGTCTAATATTAAAATTTGGCATAAGAGAATATTGGCCATGTGATTGTGTAGCGGCTGAAATATATGCAGTCAAACAGATTGTGGATGGCTTGTCTAAGTTTAGAGTTGATGGGATGCATTAAGTATGTAAAGCATGCTAACTTGGAAAGCAAGCAAGGCATGAGTTTCCACATGAAAAGCATGTATGCAAAAAGCCACTTGAATTGATACATTCTGATGTGTGGTGTCCCATAAAGATTGCAACTTTGAGTGATTGTAGGTATTATGTTTCCTTCATTGATGACTCGCAAAGTAGTCTCTTCACCTCTCTTCCCTCTTGTCTATTTTCAGATACCTCACTCCTCCATATTTCGATGTGCCTATTTGCTTAGAAAGGGGGAGCCTCACTAGCTTGGTTGGTTTGGAGGAAATCTCAAGTAGTATAGAAGAAGGGGATAGTTAGGTGGTATTGTAGCATATTTGGATGTGCTTATTTGCTTAGAAAGAGGGAGTCTCACTAGCTTGGTTGGATCGGAGGAAATCTCAAGTAGTATAGAAGAAGGGGATAGTTAGGTGGCAAGACCTTTGGGACCAACAGAAAGGCCATCTGAAGGATATGGTGCAACTTAGAGGTGAGCATGGATTAACTCACATGGATGTTGAGTGGATGGGAAAAAATGCTAGAAGCAACCAAAGAGTCTTGGCCGACTTTAGGAGTAAGAAATGATTTGGCTCTCAAGTGACTAGAGGCTAAGAGAGGGAAGAGAGCTCTCCAACCCAAAGGAAGGAAAGACACCCAAAAGAATGATGTCTTTATGAAACTAAAAGAAGATTGGAAAGCTCAACTTTCAAATGACCGCTGGAACTCATGGAGGAGTCGAGTTAGGAGAGTGTGGAAGGCACACCTTCCAAACAAGCTCAACATCCTTCTACAAAGGGTATCCACTAAGAAACTTCCCATGAAGAACAAGTTGGGGAAGTGCATTAAGGTCATGCCACTATGCATAATGTGTGTGAAGTGTAAGGAAATAATCCTCCACACCTTCTATAACTACGCAATAGCTCGTGTGGAAAGTTGGATGAGGAGATTTTGAAGGTGTGAAACGTCATTCCTATTGGTGCTGAGAGCACTTCAGGCAAATAGGAATAGAGTTGTAGTTGCTAAAAATCTTCAAATATCCACAACTCACCTAGTCAAAGAAGTTAGGAAGAAGACCTTAACTATTTTGACCAGGTTGATGAAATTGTATCACGCGTTGTCGTCGTGTTGGGGGTCGAAGGTCTACCATCGAGGTTTAGAGCAGAAGAGGAGTGAGAGATTCAAAGGGGAGAGAGGAAAAAGATTGGGGTTTGATGAATTCTCGGGTTATGGAGAAAGTAGATGAGATAGAGAGTAACCAATATCTTATATAGCCGTGTCATACAAGTTTACCATAATAACCTTGGACCCGATTACATCAATAACCATGAGGTTTATGCATAGATCTATATTAGATTTTGGTCCATTTCCTACAACAAATTCAAGCTCTAATGCCCTCCATTTCATGAAGATACATGTATTGAGACTTCAAGATACAAGGTATAGAGAGATAAAACTCATTACTACTGACATAGAGTCCAAAGGATGATAAAAATGCATCAATAGAACCACAAATGTACTTCAACCCTGCATTAAAATAGTAATTTCCAGCCCTCAAACTTGACTCAAAAATATATACAAACTCATGGGAAAGTCTCTCATTACAATCTCAACCAATGTTCTATTGTTTCGGGAGCATTGTCTACACAAGGAAGTTATTAGATTTTAAGAAACCCCTTCAAATGAATGAGTTTTAATGGCTACCCTGTTTATGACAGTTTTGGGAGAGCCTATTCAGCCCATACATTGGCAAAAATCACCTCTTGACTTGCCCCAAAGTCACTTAAGTACTTGGGCACAAGAAAGACTTCAATGGTACACGAATATGGTAAGAGAATGGAAGAAGAAGCTCATAAGAGCAGGCTGAATACTTTATCTCTGTTTTTTCCTTTCATGGACTGTCATACAACTTATTTCCACGTTACCAAATGGATGGGACAAAAGGACTCTTATCTTTTTTGTTTGTATTTTCTCTTGATCTTTAGTTTGCTTTGTGTTCGCATGCTTTGGAGCATTCACCATAGTCTTCAACTCTCCCTCCATCTTCCACAGGTGTGCAGGCCAAAAAACGCATCGCAAAACGCGAGCTGGACTCCTCTTCTTCTTCCACACAAGAAAGAGTTCATATAGATCATATACAAGTCATATAAGTCCTTTGCAACTATTACTCCATGTCACTTGTGGACCTAGTCAATTTTGGAGTGCTCTTGACAAAAGTTAGGTCTTCCAAGCTAATGAACTTCATAAACCAATGTGACATAACCTGTAAACTATTAATTACCACCTGTTGATCAAGTTAAAGATCCTCATATACACTATCATTGCCATTTTTCTTGTTACAAACTGAAAATTGCATATCAAGTTACAAAAGAACTTATGCGATTAAATGACATCTAAGACAAATGTAAGGAAATAATGACTGAATTATGTATGAAAGTTTCTTATGTGGATCCTAATGAAGTTCTTCAGCAAACATAATAACTCCATGTTTTAAGCCATGAACTAAAAACCCTTTGACAACGTTTAGAGTATGCCACAAGTAGCTTACGAAAGTCAATGCTTTATAAGTTATGGGGTGTTTTACCTTTTATGGGCACTCGAAAGCACCCAAGTAAACTTCCTTTGTTTCCTAGATAGGGACCATTTCTTTATTCCCCTTGACACTATTCTTTTTTGCCAGTAAGTGAGCTTTATGACTTTGTGAAGTCTAGAAAAGAGGCTATATATTGCATGACTTATATATGCATAAAATTTTATTACGAACCTATCTTTATATGGTAACTTCAAGGTTCGAAACATGTAAAAGATACCGTTAGTATCTAGAGAATCTAGATAATGCAAGGTATACAACATAGCATGTAACACTTCATTTCTACAAGCGAACCAAAATTTTCACTTTGTATTCCATTGTGTGCACTACTTGAGCTTCTTGATGAGATGCAAATAAGCTAGTTTACTTTGCAATATAATCGCTTGATTACAAACCAACCTAACATACATGAATATATGTGGCACATACCATTTGTTTTTTTCTTTTCTTTTTGGTGATCAAAGGCATGGTTAATATAATGCCAACTGGCCGACTTGCCTAGGAAAGGAACTAGGGATCCCTCGACCTTGGGTTGATGACACATTGCGGCTTCCTCTTGAGCTAGGGATATGGGGGAGACAATAATATGTTAGATGACAAGAGCCTGAAATGAGGCCTTATGGTCCGAGAGAGAGAGAGAGAGAGAGAGAGAGAGAGAGAGAGAGAGCATTATGAAGGCCTATTTCATACTCATATGGATAGACAAGTCTAAATTGAGGAAAAGGTGGGTGGGTTTGTTTCACACACGACGGGAAAAAGATAAATCTTTAAAACATACATGAAAAAGCCACAACTTGTTCATTGGTGAGTCGGCTTGAGATGCCCTTATTCGTCAGCACACGACCCTGTATTGGAAATCCGTCTGGATGGATGTGAATGCACCCTAAGAAGAAGATACTTGCTCTTCATACCTGCAGACGCGTGCTTCTTTGTAGATCAGGCCTGGCCTGCAGAAGTAGCCCTGCGCAGGGTGGCAATGGGAGTCCTCTCTGCACACACACAGGCCCTCCAGTGCACAATGCTCTCTGATGATCTGCGGAGAATCAGAAGAATATGGCGGTGATGTTGAGATGCCCAGGATGGCATCCGACCATTCACTCGAGAACAGAGCCAGTGGATCCAGCCTCTCCCGAGCTTCCAAGAACCTGTCCATGGCTCGCGTCCGTGCCGCCATGCCCTCGAATGCGAGGTTCCGATTCTTGCCCCAATGGGGCTTCCCCCCAAATTTGTTCAGCAGCATCTGTTCAATCTCCTCTGTTATGTCCTCATTGAACCTGGGCTTGTGAGCCTCCCTGGACCTGTAATATAACATCTCGAACACCACTGCATCCTCGCGCTCGCCCAAATACGCCTCCGATCCCTTCACAAACCGGATCCAGATGCCCCCAAAGTGCCCGAACCCGCACATCCCCTGTGGGCTCGCATCCCTGAGCTTCTTGATCTCCCTGATGACCTCTCCTATCCGCGCTGCCGGGACTGATATGGCAACATCAAAGAAGAAGAAGCCCTTTATTAGATGGTTCCAGTTGCAGGTTAAAAGCTTCCTGGTGTCTGTCATGCCCATGTTGTATATGTCAAAGGCATCCTCCCCATCTGCTTTTATGCCTGTTGCTGTCAGTGTCGGCGCTGATACCCGGTCGCACCCGCCGGCAGTCTGCATGTTGTGGTTGTAACCAATGACAGGGAAACTGGTGAATGTCTTGCCTGAGTTTGCCAGGCCATCACCTGAAGTATACCGGTGATGCAATAGGTAATCAGCCCCAGAGCAGAGTTCATCATTGTTTCGCCGTCGTTCAGATGTCTCCACTGCAAGTCATAGGGAGAGCTGAGTGAGACAAGCAGGGTTTGCACCTCTAGAGTCTAGTTCATCGATTTCTTTTTCCGTAAAGAGGATTTATATTAATTACAGCAAAGTTCATTGTTATGAGGCATTCCCCTACTACTATCAACTCTGAGAAGAAAGATCAAGGTAAGCACTATGGATTAGTGAGAGTGTGGCTAGAGATATTATGATCTTTGGAGAGTAGGTAGTTCATTTTGTATGGGCTCATTGACAACTCCTATCAGCTGTCAGAATTAATGCCAAAGGCAAGCGCTATACTTAGTGAGAGAGTGTCTAAAAATCATATGCCTTAGTGAGAGTGGCTAACAATCATATGCATGCCTTAGTGAGAGTGGATAACAATCACATGCCCTAATTACACAAACTAAGAGCAGTGACTAAACAAAAGTTCCTTAGAGCTCTAAACCACATGGCTGATCACTCCCTTGGGATAGTATGGAGCAAACCCACATAGCGAGGGGTACCATAGCAAGACTCACATACCTGTCGTGCCAGCAGTACCTAAGGTATCAGACCCTCCACAATTAGAGGAAACAAGCAACAGTCTCACATTCCATACAGCATACTGATATTATGCTCTATGACAGGCCCTCATCAGCTTGTTATAGATTAAAGAGCTTTACACAAGCAAGCACTTCACATAAGACAACAAAAGCCTTACCTGCTGATGTCAAGGTCTCCACAAATTCAACTTCCATCTTATCCACTGTTGCTAATTTGTAAGCTCCATCACCCGGTGTCTCCATGCTTACTCTATTATCTAATTTAAACAGGGACTTCCCTGAGGAAGGGTACCAGCTGAAACCCCCAAACTCATGGTCCTTGGCAAAGTCCAAAATCTCATCCTCCAAGTGCTCATCCCCGCGAATCTCCAGCGTCACCGATCTTTTAAACATGGGCTCCAACTGGAATGTGACCTTGGAGATGGCACCCAACACCCCAAGAGAGACCCTGGCTGCATTCAAATCTTCATCTTTATCTGTAAAATCTATGACTTTGACATAGCCATCTTCTTCACTTGCAGCTGTGATTAGCCTGATCCCAACCACATAATCATGAGGGCTACTTCCCATCCCCCATATCCCACTTCCATGTGCTCCTGTGCTGATCATTCCAGCCACAGACACCCCTTCCCAGTATGGTGTGTGGGGCAACGCTAGTCCATGCTCTGCAATTTTATCTACCAGGTCCCTGAGCATTACCCCTGCATCGGCGATGACGGTCTTGTCAGTAGTGTTGACAATGATGTGAGAGCTGTAATCCCTTGTGCTGATAACCAATCCGTCGGTGCCACCGGGGCAGACCAGCTTGGGAATGCTATGAGACCCCTTGCTCACTACCTTGACCTTGGTTTTGGTCCGAGCTGCATAAGCAACTGCCTGGATGAGCTCCTCTTCTGAGGTGGGATAGAGAGCCTTGGAGGCCTTACAGGGAGTCCTGTCCAGCCAGATGTGCTGATAGTATGAGATGGTGCATCCACTGCCATCACATTGGACAGGGGGAGGGACAGGCAACTCTGTTGGTGAGTCAACAGCAGCCTCAAGATCAACAGCGAGGGTGGCTAGGAAGCAGGCTAGGAACAGAAGTAGGTGCCTCATTGATGCTGCTGGGGCGAAATTGGAGGTAAATCTGGCATGTGATGATGAGAGCCCAACCCAAACACACACCCAAGATGAAAACAATCGGAGAGCACACACACGGATGTATGCAATGGTTGATCGAAGAGGGGCGATGGAGGGGGGCTCTCTGATAAAGGAAGGGGGCTGTAGATGCTCGTGAAGGGAGCCGAGTACAGACAAATTAGAGGAATGTTGTGAGCTCGCATGGGAGATGCAGACGAAATACCCATAGGATGCCGGCCCTGGTGGCACCGGCACGCCCCATCGAATCTAATTTGCACTAAATGCTAAACACACGCACACACCACCAAGTGGCTCTTAGGCTGGGTTCACATCAGGGGGAGAAGAGAACAGCGCAAGGGCGGCGGCCCAGGGGCATCATCCAATGTGTGTCCTTTTCATATGAATGTTCACCCTTAGCTCTTGTTTACTTTGGTGTTTACAAAAAATATTTTTGGTATCACATTTATTTGTGGGTTTTCAAATTTAAACTCCGTGTATTTGTCATTTTTATAAGCAACAAGGTTACGGATGTTTCAAGGTTTTAAACCTTCTCTGAATTTTGATGGTCTTCTTTAAATTTTTGCAACTCCATACAATATACATTCAGCCTTAATTTTTCTTGAACATTGTTTTGCTTCCCTTCCCCCTTGCCATATGCAAGTTAAAGTCAAGTGGACAAAGTCAAGTGGTGAACATTGTTTTGTTTTGCTTCCCTTCCCTGTTGCAGTATGCAAGTTAAAGTCAAGTGGACCCCTCCATAATAGCTTGTAATCGCAAGAGGAGATATATATATATATATATACATATAATCTTATCTTATCTTATTACTATATTATTTTAGCTATAGGTTCGGAAAGCCTCGAACCTCCATAGGGCTTCCCGAACCTACCCCCTTTTCCAAACTTCTTTTCTTTAATGAAAACCCCCTCCCCTCCTCTCTTTCTCACTTGTAATATCTCATTTTCTCTTCCTCTTCCCTTTTTTCATTAAAGCCTCCTTTCCTCGCCTCCTTTTTAAAATTAAAACCCCCTTTCCTTTTTAATTAAATTCCTCCCTCCTCCCCCCTCTCTCTCATGTGTAGGGCGTAGGTTTTCTCTCTCTCTCTCTCTCTCTCTCTCTCTCTCTCTCTCTCTCTCTCTCTCTCAGTTAGATTAAACTTTTTTAATTAAACATTTTAAAAGCTTTTTTAATTTAAAGTTTTTCGAGCATAGTTTTTCACACTTTGAGAAGGAGATAGAATAAGAGAGAGAGAGAGAGAGAAGAAGAAGAAGAAGAAGGATAAAAAGAAGAAGACGGAGAGAGAAGGGGGAGAAAGAGGAAAGAGAATAGTCTTTTTTTAATTAAATATTTTTCTTCTCCCCCTCCCCTCCTCTCTCTCATGCGTAGGGCCTAGGCCAACCAAGCCAAGTATCTGGAGTTTATCCCTCAAACAAGGACATTCCCTTGGCCGACACGTGTGATAGTAAAAATGGAGTATAGCTTTATGGTAGATGGACACACACAAGTAAATTGGACTACTAGGATTCGATTGGGTTGAGTTGATCTACATGTGTCCTAGCTCTAAAGATAATTTTTGCTATCTTAACTCCTTAGGATGGCTTAAAAAACAAACCTTCAAAACTCAAGGTGAGATTGCAAATCAAAGTCCACCTTTATTTGGAGGGGTAAGTAATCATGCACATTGGAGTTGGTCCATGGCATACTTGGGATCAAGACACATTATACACACACTACCACACATTGAGGCAACTACATTGAACTTGCACAAAGATGAACATGTTTTGAACAACCTCCAAAAGAGTCCACACAATCAACATCAACACTTCTCACAAAACTCCCTTCAAGCTTGAAAATCACTCTTTCACAATCACAAAGAATAACATTGAAATATGAGGAATGTATACATCTCCAATTTTAAAGATTCCACGTCAAAACAAGACAATACTCTTCAGGTTCTTGAGTAGTGCAATACTTCACTTTGCAAATATTCTTGAGTTAGAGAAGTGAAAAGGAACCCTACTTTCAATTATGTAATTTATGAACGTATTTCCTTCATGATGGAAAAAAAAACTTACACAATGTTTTATATTTTTTCAAATTATCCTTGCAAGAAGAGAAAAATCAAGAGAGAGAGTACTTAGGATGGCTTAAAAAACAAACCTTCAAAACTCAAGGTGAGATTGCAAATCAAAGTCCACCTTTATTTGGAGGGGTAAGTAATCATGCACATTGGAGTTGGTCCATGGCATACTTGGGATCAAGACACATTATACACACACTACCACACATTGAGGCAACTACATTGAACTTGCACAAAGATGAACATGTTTTGAACAACCTCCAAAAGAGTCCACACAATCAACATCAACACTTCTCACAAAACTCCCTTCAAGCTTGAAAATCACTCTTTCACAATCACAAAGAATAACATTGAAATATGAGAAATGTATACATCTCCAATTTTAAAGATTCAACGTCAAAACAAGACAATACTCTTCAGGTTCTTGAGTAGTGCAATACTTCACTTTGCAAATATTCTTGAGTTAGAGAAGTGAAAAGGAACCCTACTTTCAATTATGTAATTTATGAACGTATTTCCTTCATGATGGAAAAAAAAACTTACACAATGTTTTATATTTTTTCAAATTATCCTTGCAAGAAGAGAAAAATCAAGAGAGAGAGTACCTTTTAATCAGAGGACACAATTTGGCTTTGTCCACATAAATTTGTTACATCACATTTTAGCAATGTTCCTTCTTGGGGTAATTCCTAACAAAAGGAGATGCAATTTACAACAAACTTAATAGACAAGTCACAAGGAAAAAATGTGAGAATCTTAGGAGGGTAAGAAAACCCCAAGAACCTTAGAAGGGGGAGAGAGCTTTGAATAAACAAAAAAGAAACCTCATAAGGGTTTAAAAATGAAATTGGAATAAGAAAAGAATAAGTACTATGGTGAAGAGTGTTAAAAGTTAGAAGAGAAAATGAGACAAAGGATTGGAGCTAGAGCAGAGAGTAGTGTGCTCTCTCTCAGTCTTCATTCTTCCATCTTCATTATTCATTTGTCATACACTTAGTCTACAACAGTGAAAGGAGAGATAGGTCTAACTAACCTTACTAACTAGCTATGGTTGAGTCATCGACTCACTTATTGTATCACACATGTTGTACAGCTAGACTACAACTGTACTGAAGAGTCAGTAGAGCTTGATTCTCAACACTTCCCCTCAAGCTCAAGACAAACATTGTACTCCAAGCAGCTCTCTAACGCGACTAACTTATCTTCATCTAGTGACTTGGTAAAGATATCAACTACTTGGACTTCGATTGTGACATGCAGGAGATCTATCTTCCCTACAAGTACCATCTCTCATATGAAGTGATAGTGTACATCAATGTGTTTTTTTCTAGCATGATACACATGTTTCGTAGCTAGAAGTACACTGCTCATATTATTGTCACAATGCAATGTAACTGGAGCATTATTTGCATACCCAAATCTGTCAATAACTTCAACAACCAAGCAATCTCACCAGTTGCTAATGCGGTACCTCTATACTCTGCCTTAGTACTAGAGAGTGTAACTCTTGGTTGCTTCTTGCGCTCGAACTAATCATATCACTACCAAGGTTGAAGACATATCCACTAGTAGACCTTCTGTCATATGGGCAACCTGCCCAATCTACATTTGTATACCCTAGAGCTTAAAGTGCTTATCATACTCATAGAAGAGTCCATAGTCTACTATAGCCTTGACATAATGCATAATTATTCTCATTGTATCCAAGTGAGGTTTTTTAGGCTTTTGTATGAACTGACTAATAAGTCCAATTGAGTAATTGAGATTAGGACTAGTAATGGTAAGGTAGATGAGACTTCCTACCATCTGCTTGTACATAGTAATATCTAAGATTTTAGCTCTAGTATTAACATCCACCTTAGTATTTTGATCGAGTGGAGTATCCAAATGTTTGTAGTCTGTCATACCATATTTCTTCAGCATCTCAAGTGCATATTGTCTTTGCATTAGCCATAGTCCATGAGTTGAATTCACAACCTTAATGCCAAAAAAAGACAAGCTCTCCCAGATTCTTCATATCAAATTTAGTTTTTAGCATGACAATAACATTTTGTACCTCAATGTTATCATCCCTTGTAATAATTAGATCATCTGTATAGATGATTAGTACCACAAGACCTACATCTGTCTTCTTAGTAAAGAGACTATGATCACTCTTTCCAATTGCAAATCCAAGGCTTTACAAGTAAGTACTAAACTATGCACGCCAAGCTCTCGGAGCTTGAGAGGTGTATTTAGACGCCAAAATTGAAGCGAAAAATAGAGCATTTGCAATACAAAACAAGAGGCGTCAGAGTTTTCTAAGCAAAAGCAGGTGGCTCGAAAAGTGTTGGAAGCATCCGCTCATTAATTGGAATTTGTTATAGATGTCCCATCTAAAGAGGTGCAACTTGAGTATCAGTGCGACTGTTAACCCCAAGTCAAGATGGCGGAAAAATGGAGGAAAAAGCAAAAGGAAGATGGGATGCAGGCGGCCTCTAAAGATGAACCGGGCAAAAAGCGCAACCTTAAAAGAAAAGGCACCTAAAAAAACTCAAAAATTCCTTGTAAAAGAGCGCCATGCTCCCTCCTGTGCCAATTGTAAAATATTAGATGGGTGTAGGCTAGAGGCACAAGGCTAGAAGAGGGAAACGGAAAAAGGACCTTGCCACAATGGCCGGTCATGTAAAAAAAGGGATGGGTGCCCATGGGATTTTAGGGTTTGTATATAAAGTTCAAAAAGTGAATGAGAAGCTCATTCTTTGGTGTGTGGCAAAAGGAGTTTTCTTCTTCTTCTCTCCTTCTCATCTTCTTGCTTGTGTGTGCTCTTAAGAGAGAGAGTGTGAGAGTGTGAGGGAGTGAGTGTGTGTGAGAGTGAGGGATCAAGAGGGTGAAGCTCTTCACCATCTCCTCTTCTCTTCTCCTCTTCCCTTCTCTCTTCTTGCGTGCACGGCTATGGAGGATGGAGCTTGGAGGTGGAGGAGGCTTGAGGATGCTTGAGCTAGCATCTAGGATCGTGGAGCTACCGGTGTGTGGGAGAGAGGAGGCAACTCATATCGGCACTAAGGTAAGCTCGCTACACTCGTAGGATTGACGGCACATCGGCTAGATGAGAGATAGCCATTAGAGCTTGCTTGGAACACTTGAAACAATAAGCGATCCGTGGGTCTTGGCAGTTGAGCGAAAGCTCCCACATTTTGGTTCCGTTGCCAGGACCAACGGACTCAAGCTTGAGCACTTGCGCGCCTCATATCGAGCATCGAAGTAAGGGATTCATCCCCAAAACGGAGCTTGAGATAGATAGGAAGTTTGGGTGTTTTTTATCTTCAAAACAAGTAAGTATTTTGGGTTATTTTGTTTGTTTGATGATTAGGAAACATGGAGAAATCATTTCAGTATTTTGCTTTTGATTCTTGTTGCATTTAGAGTAGGATAGGATTAGGAAATCGCACCGGAGAAGGGTAGGATTTATTGTTGCAAAACATGGCAAAACAGGGCAAAAAATTGTGCAAAAATGGCAAAAAGCTCACTTGCGATGCTTAAGATCGGCAAGTGAGTGATTGGGGGCATCAACGCCATGCCCGGGAAGGGGTATAAGAGCCAAGAGGCCAAGGAAGCACTCATTTGCAACCATTTCAGTGAGAGAAAGAGAGAGAGAGAGAGAGAGCTACCACCCGATTCGATTCGATCGCACCAATGACGAGCCCGCCACTCTATCCAGGTATATGAATCCCTTCTCTTACCCCCTTAGGTAGGATCTGGAGGGTTGTGCCTGGTATGATTGAGTGAAGCATGAGAAACGATTGAAATCGAGCTCGCACTGTTTACATGCGCCGCGCTCGGCCCGTCCGAATGGCCACTTTTGGGCCGAGTCCCAGAATCGGCCCTCGGCCCCTCGCCATTCGGCCCATCTGGCCAAAACCCTAATCGGCCCGCTCGAGTCTATCATTCGGACCGTGGACAAATTCGGCCCTCTGCCACATGTCAAATTCGACCCTCGGCCCACTTGCCTCGGCCCGTCCGAGCAACCTTGTCCGAATCAACCACTCGGCCCGTCCGAGCAACCTTGTCCGAATCAACCACTCAGCCGGTCCGAGTGACTTTGTCCGAGTCCACCCTGTCCAAGTCCCAAATTCGGCCCTCGGCCCATGCGCCTCGGCCCATCCGAGTAACCCACTTAGACCCTGCAATTCGGACCAGTTGGGTCGAGTGTAGATTTTTACTAGATTTTCAGAAATTTGACCTGACCCAGCTAGAACTCAGCAATGCAAACTGTCGAAAGCCTGTAGGGCACTCAGAACTTGATTCTGGCACAAGATATGGCAAAATCGTAGGGCGTCGCCGCTTAGCAGCTAGAAGTGGGCAGTTGCAAGACCCGGAGGCTTAGACACAAACCGCTGAGTTATAAGGCCTGATTGGACAAAAAACGAATTGACCAACAAGCCTATTCGGCCCAAAACAACGCGAGAGTGCATAAGACATCTGGGAATTGGTTGCTGCACTCACCCTGAATGTTCGCACTTGAAGTACACTTAAGGAAACTGAAAACCTGATTGAGCACAAGTGCACAAGGAAAGACACATTGAGTGGCCATAAATTGAGGACTGTATTAAATAACTGAAGGAACTCACCCAAATAAACCACTCAAGGAACCCACCAGTAGGAGAGAACCCAATACATAGACAAACCATCAATGCGCAGAAGTAGGACCAAGAAAGGGACGCCGACGAAGTGGATTTGACGAGTCTACTAAACCTGATCGATAGCTTGGTCGATAGCTTGGTGGAGCACGACAACTCGATAATGGCAGAAAAAAGTTTAGACCGCAGATCTAACGAGGAATTCGACTTAGAAGCCTTTCCAGATGCTGTTCAACAGAGCTGGTCAGCAGTTACGATGCTCGTGCTAGGTACGAGCACCACGGTAGGACAGCAGACGCTATCATCGCACATCTAGAAGAGGAGAGAAAGTTGGCCTGCAAAGCATTGCAAAGCATGGCTGAATACAATAGGGACCAGCAGGCTAGGAGCCAAAGGCAAAGCATGGAGTTGCGAGAGGTGCAACGGGTGCTGAACTTGGTTGGCAGAAATCAAACGGACCATGAGAGATCACTAGAAGGAGACTTAACGCTGAGTGAGCTTCTCATGAAGCGGCTGCTCGATAACACAACTGCAGAGCAAAGTGCCACGGATCTAGTGACATCGTTGCTCATAGGATTAGGAGCAAACCAGGGCTCAAAGATCTAGTCTAAAATCCATATTGTTGCCAAGCTCAACGCTCTGGTTTGCTCCTAGCTCTCAACAACCTAGCTCAACTCTCTTAAGCATTCAGGCTTTGCTTGGGCGACAAGGGTAGGACTTGGTACACGAGCTTAGATAACGCAGAGCGAGCCAACTTCGATGGCCTCAAGGATCTCTTCATTAAGAGATTTACCGAGCCCGGATACTTCGATAATCTACTAGTACGCTTGATGAACGTCAAGCAAAAAGAGAAGGAGGACATTCGCAATTACGTGACCCATGTGCGGAGTCTCTTCAAGAGAATCCCTACTGGAGGGCGACCAACTGAAAGAGCAGTATCAACTGTATTCATTAGCGGGATTCAGAACGAGGAACTATACAAGGCCTTGGCAGGCAACTCGAGCTTGCAGAGCGAGACGTGCTAGCCATGGTCTTTGAGGAAGCCATCCGAGTTGACGATCAGCTGAAGGAGCGGAGCTCCAGAAGCGCCAACCTAGAGGAGACCAACTCACGAAGCTCAGAGAGAGCGTTAGCCTTGAGTGAGCGATCAGCCCCATCATCCCAGGATAAAGGGAAAACCACCGAAACGAACCAAGACTTGGCTAACGTTAGGATGGAACTAGCCAAGTTGCAATACATGTTGAGACGACCAATGCGCCCACATGTCCAATGCATTGTACTATGGCAGAAACCACTTGCCAACCGAGTGTCAAGACCCTAGGTCAAGACCTTGCGCTAACTGCGGTAGGTTCGGTCATGACATCGCACATTGTAGATTGCCAAGGAGACTTCCATACTCACAACCATACGGCCAGCCTTACCTAGCAAACAGGCCGCAGCCATTGTTCAGAAGGGGAGCCCCATTGACCCTCCCTGCGCCCAACGACATTAAGCCGATTGTTTCTAGAATGGAAATAAACCCTACAGGCATTCCTAGACCACCTAGTCCTTACGTAACCCATCCACCGAGTGACGCTCCTGTCCACTACGTGGAAGAACCAAACAAGGAAGAAGCTTACATATGCCCTTACATCTCGCTTGACGATGAGGGCAACGCTGTCCTAATGGATTATCACCCCGTACCGGTGATAGCGCTAGGAAGAGGACGAGGTAAAGGCCTAGGAGGGCAAACACAAGATCCAATTACCTGTTGGACCTGTGGCCACCCAGGTCATGTCTCATCACGCTGCCTTGAAAGGGAGTAGCAAAACAGAGACAAGGCTGACCAAAGGTGTGCTGAGTGCGGAATCACCCAACTCTTAGTCGACTGCCCAAGGCGAAAGTCGTCGTCTAGCTCAGCCAACGAGCCATCTGTCCCAGTGGGGCTATTCGATGTCAAGAACCATGACGGGGAGGCCATGTCTATCCCATTGTGGGTCATGACCCATGACCAAACAAAGCAGGCCAGCATCTCTCTGCCAGGACGTAGCAATCTCGATGCAGCCTCAATAGGGAAGAAGAGCCGTAGATGGCAGAGGAGGAAGTCGAAAGCTAAAATCGCACTAAAAATGGAGAGTGCTACAACTCTGCCCGCTGGAAAGAAGGTCTATGAAGCAGAAGCAGAGACGTCAGTCCCTAAGACGGTCAAAAAGGGAAGCATTAAGGTAGGGGAATACCCGCACCCGAAGCGACAATTAGAGGCCATAGAAAAGGTGAAAGAATGGGTGAAGGAAGCCCAAGAACATCTAAAAGACGTTGAGCCCATCATAGAGGATGGGATCGATGATCTCTCCAGCATAAGTGCGCCAACCTCGCCCCCACAACCAAAGTCAAGAGAAGCAAGTGCACCACAAGCGGTGCTGCTAAGGCCAAGCCTCGGCGCTGCTACAGGGCCACGGTTCAGTCATGACCACTGGCCAGGACAATCTAGGTTAGGAGAGAGATGAACACCCAATGATCTCCTAACCACATTGGTGACTACCCCTGTAACACTTAGCCTGGGAGATTTGCTTAAGCAGCACCCCACCCTATGGCAAGATCTTAAGCAGTGGGTTGAAGGGTCACAAGAGCAAGTCACGACAGACCCTCATGACCATGAGGCAGAAACGCAAATAATGAGTTTGACGCTGCACTCTATGCCTAAATCCTTGCACGTCAATGCCTTCTGGGAAGGCTCCGAGATGCATGCAGTCTTACTAGTCTTAACCCTAGGCAATACAACGAGGAAGGGAATCATAGACATGGGGGATGGGGTTAGTGTGCTTAGCCACGCAGTGCTTCAGACTTCGGAAAACCCACCTGTTGAGACTGCTAGGTTTAATGTCACACTAGCAAATGGTATGAGAGTCAAGCCATTCGAGGTGCTTAAGAATTGGCCAGTGAAGATTGCAGGTGTCTAGTTCTCCGTTGACTTTATAGTCATGAAGGGAGTGGACTACGACATCCTATTAGGCCGCCCCTGGATGCGCAACGCTATAGTCATCGAAGATTGGGGTGACGGCTTAATCTTCCTTGGCAATAGGACGGACGCCGTGAGAGTAGAGATGGACACCTAGAAGACCTCACCAGTCGACTTAGATGCCATCTCTGTTATGCTCAAGGGTAATGGTCAGGTCAAGAAGTCCTATGGACCCTTGACCAAGTATATCCCATGCCCAGAGGACGAGCGGGATTGGATGCATGTCCTTGCTACAATCGACCTGCCGTTCTCTGATCACGAGGCATATGAACAAGCCATCAAAACAATCGGCAAGGCTATCGACACACCCTCCGTACCAGTCTGCATGATGGCAGGAAGCCTTCATGGGAAATCGAAGCCCGTCAACTCCCATGTCCCAGCCAACAAAAGGGAACTCCAGAAGGTACTGGAATGTCTATCGGACAAGCTAGCTGGAAATCCAGCTGCAAATCTCAAACCACTCCAGGATCTCTTAGATGAATCTAAGTGGCAATGGACCAGAGTGCATGACTTAAACCTCATGTATAACTGGGCTCTGGTTCCTGACCAACGACCAGAGATAGACTGAGTCCTAGGAGACGACGAGCAGTCTGATGAAGGGAATTCTAACGACGAATACGAAGAATACCAATCCTTCAGTGATGAAAGTGAGGATTAGGTAGATACCATGGAATACGACACTGAAGGACAAGAAATAGAGCAAATACGAGCAGACTCCAAGCCGCAGAGAAAGAGTATCTTCAGGATGGAGCGAGGAGTCATGTGGGTGGAATGTGACCGCGTCTCTGGTTGGAACACGTAGGAGCCATAAACCTTGAGCAAGCAGGACTAGCCTAGCCAGGAATGACATTAGTATTTAGAACTGAATCACCATCTGAACTGCACCCACCAGGGGAGACCACCTCTTCTAGCAAAGGCGGGGAATTCGACTTTGAATCGGAGGTTAGTTCCGATAGTAATCCAGAGATCCCTAGGCCGTCCACAACCAGACGCACCAAGGGGGACCTACCTGTCCACCTGAGGTGCAGACGATTAAGATAGGAAAAGGCAAAACAACCCAAGGACACTCGAACGGAAGAACAGTGAAACCCGCAGGACCTCCCTAAATGATTTACGAAATTCAAAAAAGGGGATAGGGTGGTAGTTCTGTTAGGTGCCAAATGTCAAGCACAGACAAGCGAACCAATCGAGGGACCAACCAAGGTCAAGGAGGTGGACCTAGCCCAAGAAGGGGAACCACCCCGACCAGTCTTCATTGCTGATGACTTGACTAATGAAGAAAAAACGAGTCTTGTCGCTCTCTTGCGAGAGTACATAGACGTGTTTTCCTGGTCCTTAGAAGAGCTTAAGGGGGCAGATCCGAGTGTTGTAACTCATAACATACCCATGACGCCAGACGCAATACTGGTCAAGCAGCGACCGTACCCTATGAATCCAAAACATGCTCATGCTGTCAAGGAAGAGATTGATAAGATGATGAGAGCAGGATTCATTTATGAAATTGAGCACATAGACAAGGTATCACCCATAGTCATCGTGATGAAGAAGAATGGAAAAATCCGAGTGTGTGTCAATTACAAGAAGGTAAACGCTGCCACCAAGAGGGACAACTATCCGTTGCCGTACACCGAGCACATGCTTGAGAGAGTGGCAGGCAAGGAAGCCTACAGTTTTCTAGACGGCTTCTCAGGGTACAACCAGGTGCAAGTGCATCCTACAGACATGCATAAGACTGCCTTCGCCATTGAGTGGGGCGTCTTTGCTTACATAGTCATGCCCTTCGGGTTGACTAATGCCCATGCCACTTTCCAATGCCTCATGTGCACCATCTTTAAGGACATGCTTCGCAAGGAGTTAGAAGTCTTTGTCGACGACCTCTATGTCCACTCGACCTGGATCGAACACTTAGACAAACTCCAAGCAGTCTTCAAGCGGTGTCGTTTATATCATCTCTCCTTGAACCCCTTAAAGTGCCAGTTTTGGGTGAAGCATGGATGCATCCTAGGGCACGTGGTGTCAAAGAACGGCATTGCCACTGACTTCTCGAAGGTCAGGGTCATTGTTGACCTTCCACCCCCGAGCAACTACAAGGGAGTTCAATGCTTCCTAGGCCATACTGGGTACTATCGACGGTTTGTACTGAATTATGCGTTGATCACCAGACCATTGTACAAGCTGCTTATTGTCTTCGAATGGACTAAAGCATGCCAACATGCATACAAAGAGTTGAAGAAGGCTCTAACCACAATACCAATCCTACGAGCCCCAGATTGGACCATCACCTTCCACGTGCATATCGATGCTTCTAAGCTTGTCATGAGGGCAGTGCTGTGCCAGCCTGGCGAACACAATTTAGACTATTCAATGAGCTTTGCTATCAGACAACTCACTGAGACGGAAATGAATTACTCGACGACAGAACGAGAGGGATTAGCCATGGTATGGCTGATCACGTGTCGCGTATTCCCACCGGAGAAGCCGTTGGACAAGGTGTTATTGATGAACTTCTCGACGCCCATCTTTTTTACCTTTCCAGCGAGAGAGATCTATTTAAGGCTGATCTAATGCCGTATTGGGCAGATGACATAGTCCAAGTACTTGAGCACGGGCTGCCTGACCGATCAATAGAAAAAGCCCGACTTAGGCGATTAATCCTTAAGATTCAGCCCTATCAGTTGATTGCAGGCCAGCTCTATAGGCTGGGGCAAGATGGATTGTTGCGTAGATGCATGTGCGAATATAAGATGCACGATGTGCTCTCAGAAGTGCACGACGGCATTGCCGGAGGGCACTTTAATGGAGACACGACGGCACGAAAAGTGTTGCAGTCTCAACTGTGGTGGCCCACTCTTTTCCGCGACGCAGCACGATTCGTCAGGCACTGTGACGAATGCCAGCGGACGAAGGTCCTAATTCGCAAAGATCAAATGGAATTAACCCCAGTTATTGCTCGACAACCCTTCGAAAAATGGAGAATTGATTTCATTGGACCCATCAGTCCTGCGGCACAGTATTCGCAGGCCAAGTACATCATTGTGGCCACTGATTACCTCACTAAATGGGCAGAAGCGCGAGCCACACGAAAAAACGATGCTAGAACGACGACCAAGTTCTTATGGGAGCAAGTAATTTCACGATTTGGTTGTCCCATCGAACTGGTCAGTGATCAAGGCATGCACTTCATCAATGAAGTGATCGCGCATCTCCTGTCCATCTTCCTCATCATCCATCGCAAATCCTCGCCATACTACCCTCAGGCAAATAGCCAAACTGAATCAACGAATAAGATTCTTGTCAATGTCCTGACCAAGGTTGTCTCTACTTCACGCAGCGATTGGGACAACAAGTTGATGGCAGCTCTGTGGGCTTACCGAACAACTTATAAAACGGCTGTTGGTCAAACCCCCTTTAGACTGACATATGGAATAGAAGAGATTCTACCATTACAGTTCTTCGTTCCTAGCTTGAGAATATCACTTCAAGAGCGATGGGAAGGGAAGGAGGCATGGACGCAATGACTAGTTGAGCTCGAATGCCTCTCGAAGACTCGTCTTCTCGCCACCCATGCACTGATCTATGAGAAAGCCGGATGCAAGAGCTGGTTTGACCAGTACATCAAGTAGCGCAAGTTCAAGCAGGGTGACCTAGTGCTCCTCTAGTCAGTTAAGGGGCATAAGCAAAAAATGAAATTTAGAGGTCTTGGACCCTTCAAAGTTTGTGCGATCGACCAAACGGGCAATGTCAAACTTGAGACCCTAAACGGTGAAGGGATAGGCTTCTTCAATGGCAGTCGCGTTAATAAATAATACCCCCCTACGCATCCTTTGCATGAGCCACCGATGCTAGAACTGCCTGTCAAAGTACGAGTAGCCACAATCACTGAAATCGATGACGAGGATGAGGCCGTAGAACCCGCATACCTCTGTATCACGGTCATGGCAAAACAAGCATGTGCTTTCAACGCCTTGATCGATGAGGGAGCAGACTTTAATGTCTTAACCCACGACCATTGGGCTCAACTTGGCAAACCACAACTTCAACCCACCACTGCCAAATTAAGCCCATATGGGGCCCATTCCTACGCACTACTCGGCAAGTGTAAGGCAATCGTTTCTATCGAGTCTAAGACTGTTTCAATGATTTTTTACGTGTTGCCAAATGCTAAAAACACAGGCACAGAGTCACTGCTAGGGCGCACCTTCAAAAAGCAGACCCACTGCAATGTTGACTATGCGTCGCAGCGCATCTACCTCGCAATTGGCAATGCTCGCATTGTTACAACTTTTAGCAAGGGCTGTGCAACCTCATCATGGGCCACTAAGCTACCGATAGAAACACCTATAGGCAAGTCTAAGGGGGGGGGGGGGGGATAGTGTGCGGCCGCCACTCCCCGAGCTTCATAGACCGCAACCTATAGCAGCCAAAGCTAAGGCCTCACAGCCTCGCCTTCAATGGATGCCTAAACAATCGCAACAACTGCCTAGGAGTCAACGCTCCTACCCTCATAAGACCAGAAACTCTAAACCTAGGAGGCCCCAACGCAGTTACAGGAATAGACGTGTAATCAGTCAAAGATGGGTCCCCAAGACCCTCTTGCGCGCACAAGGCTACTATGAGGGCAATGCTTGGCTATGGATACCTAAGGCCCACATAGCCAGAGGCACCACTCATATGCCAACCTCAAGCTTGATCATCCCAAAAATCGTAGAACCTCGAAACCACAAGCTGCAGAGCTTCCCCGACCCACAACCATCAAGTTCATCCACGCGCGAACCCACGTGAGTCGCCCAACCCTGTTGACCCAAGCAACAACCGCCATCTCAAGAATCATCACCCACCGGAGACGATCTGACTTTCCAAATCCATCCTAAATGCAATAGGCCGTCACTCGAGGCTGCTGCTAACACAGCCTCTATCCCAGTGACCCAATCGCAAGCTCAAGAACACTCATCACCGCAACTTTCCGTCCAAAGGCTCAAGACCTACCAAACCCCAACCACCCGCAAGCCTTAGGCCCTCTTACAAGAGGAAATCCTTTCTCTCACTAGCAACTGATTTAGCTGAGGAAACAGGGGATGACGTGGTGGATTGCATTAAGCGACTGGATGCCACTTTTGTGTCGCTAGATCTGAGCTATGATCGCCTCGACTTGGGCCTATTGGATGAATCCTTCGCAGCCAAAGTTCAAACGATGCCTTGTTCTTGGGAAACGTTTGAATTCGCATTTACAAAGCTTCTATCTCCGCTGCTAAGTTGCTCAGCAGTGAGATCTCAAGAGAGCAAGCAATCAAACAATGCCTCATCATGTCGTATGATTAGCGAATCACTTCTACCATCACTAACCAAGAAGTGACACAGCTATCAAAACTTGCTGAGATGAAATCCCAGTTCTTAAGGCATTGGTACGCTCTTAGGCTGCAATGGGAAGTTGAAGGATGCCGAATAATGACCAACGTTGAGCAGTGATGCGCTATCAAAATAGCAAAGTACGACCCCACATACGTCGCGCCAACCTCATATCGAGTGTTAACCACGCTGTGGGGCCGTCCTACAGAAGACAACATCAAGGGACACCCCTACCTCGACCGCTTGTTGACCGAGGAGGAGTTACACATTGCTAGCCGAGTCAACTCAAGCGACTTCTTAATTGATGTTCTCACATACATCACCCAAGTGGAGATTAAACCTTCCGACCTGGACCGCGAAGCCCAGTTGGAATACAACCCCAATTTCTATACTTGGCTCCTTCACAAGTAGCCCCTACACCTCCATGCCGAAAGCCCTTCACCTTCTAACCCTCAATCCTAGGAAGGATTTTTCTCAAACTGGAAGGGGAGGGGGTAAGGTGAATCAGATAAAAATCAGTAAATCAAATCAAAGTCAGTGAAGCACATAGACATACATTGTGAAAAACGGATGGGGTAGGAAAAGGGCATGAAAACTTTGAATTAAAGGGCAAAAAGTCAAAGTCTGAAAAAGGGAATCTGCATTAGACCTTAATGAATTCATTCAAAAGCATAGAGTTTTTTCTTTTTCAGCAATTATTATGTTAGAAGCACTAATGAAAATTACGGTTTATGACAGGAACAAAAAATATCATAGCAAGACCGAGTCCACCGACTCCCCTTCACGGAGGAGGAGAGAACGTGGTGCAGCATCAACCTGGAGAGCCGCGCCTACAATCAATTGAAATTCTAAACTATTCACAATTTGGAAGAATTAGTGGCAAAGGAAGAGGCAGCCAGGAGCGTCGTGGAAAGCTGCAACCTCAAGAAGTACCTAGAAAGTTTCGCACAAGAACCCAACCACATGAACTGTGTGGAATTTCTCAGGTCCTACAACCCCGACAGCAGAATGCGGCACTGTCACAGTGGGAAGAGGACAGAATGCTAAGCAAGTATTGGTTCGGTCTAACCTCGGCCTTGGTGGAGAAGGCACTGGGACTGGAACCAAAGGTGGAAAAGAAGCAGAAGAGGGATGTATACGCCATGCTGGGGATAAGAAAGGAGGACGTGCTGACAAACGACGACATCAGTATCCAGGACATCCCCAATGCAGAGACCAGGCTACAGGCGAAACTCATACATGCGCTCTTTTCTAGCCAGCGCTACAATGTGTTGATGCATCGGATCAGCGTACCAATACTGGAAAATGTAGCGGCCCATACCCTATACTAAGTCAACTGGAACGGCTACGTGCACAAGACTATTGACCAAGCAGCTCGAGTGCTAGCCTTAGGAAGTATGCCAGCAGGAGGAGAATCCTCGATGTTGAAGGCCACAGAAAGAAAGAGGGCCACCTCCAAAGCCTCGTTCATCGCATATGGGGGCATCTTAACAGCGCTTATCCAGGAGATCATGAAGGAAGCAGAAGAGGGGGAGGGGGAAACACCCGACATATCACCTCCTCATCAATACCAGGAGAGGTCCAGTGATAGGACGGAGACCGAGGAAGAAGGGGAAGAACAGAAGAGCAAAAAGTAGGTCAAGGAGACTAAGAAAAAAGCAGTGCAAAAGAAAAAGAAACAGGATGAAGGCCGTAGGAAGGAGAAGGAAGACTTGGAGAAAACGAAAAGGCAATCCCTCAGGGAAGCCGAGGAGAGAGAAAGGAAAAGGAAGTAGGAAGAAGAAGAAACAACGGAGCAAGTCAGGCAGGCTAAAAAGGCATCAAAGCAAGAGGTTAAAAGAAGAAGAAGAGAAGAGCAGGAGGAAAAAGAAAAACTAGAGGAAGAATACAAAAAGGCCGAAGAGGAAAGGAAAAGAAGAGTCACGGAGGAGGAAGAGGAGTTAAGAAGAAAGGAGGAGAAGAACCTGGCCGAGGCTACACGCCGGTCCATCGAGCAACAGTGCAGGGCGGATGACCCAGAAGCATGGAGTTAGCCAAGGGAAGAAAGGCCTAGCTCCAGCATGCAGGCACCAGAACCCGCGCCCTGCATAGTTCCAGAAGGAAAAGGCAAAGCACCCCTCCATCCTATCCCCACCCTCATGGCACACCCCGCTGAACCCACTACGCTCACCTCTAGCATCCCCACTAGCTTGGAAGTGTCCACCCTAATGGCATGGATGCAATACTTCATCAGTAAGGAAATGGCCCAAGGGAAGAGAGCGGAAACCATGACCACAGGACCAAAAAGGCCAGCTCTGTAGATGCAGAATCGAGGCAGGACCAAAAGCGTCCGCGCATGGAGGCCTCAACCACCCCCACCCACACAACAATGACGCCACCAGCCAGTTACGACGAATACATCACTGAAATGCTCTCCCAACTGGAGAGAGCGAAGGAGGAAAAAATAATGGCGGTGGCTGAGTTGGTTGATAGAAAAAGAGTAAGTCACAGCTTTCCAATTGGAGAAAACCCTCATCATCGCCATGCAGCAATGCCAAATATTCGAACTCAAGCAAGAGTTGAAAGCCAAAGAGGACATGGAAGAAAGCTACAAGTAGTAGCTAGAGGACAAGAATCAAGAACTCGTGCAAATGCAGCGGGAATACAAGCTCCTCCTGATGCAATATAAGGAACTGGAGTCAAAGACCGCCACCATTGAATAGATGATGGAGGAGCTGAGCGCCAAAGAAGATGAGAGAAGACAAGAGAGGGAGCAACAATGAAAGGAGATCGAGTCCATGACCGATCAGCTACGCCTCAGGAAGAAAGAGTAAGACAACATGAGCAAAGAGCTCAGGGCCCTGGAGCAGAAGCTCGTAACCCTAGCACAAAAGCAAGGGTAGAGCATGGAAGGAATGAGCAAAAGGGCCGAGGAATGGGCTGCACAGAACGAGAAACGGGTGAAGCCACTAGCGTGGCGCCTCGCCTTGGTGGAGAAAGAAAAAATCTTGGCAGAAAGCAAAGTGGACGCCGCCCAAACAGCCTTCACTACCCAGCAACAGGCCTTCCTCAATACACTACTAGACACAACTCAACCAGAGGGAAAGGAGCCGTTGGAGGTGGTGAAGAAGAAATTAAGCATTGCACATAGAGCCTTGCATGCGGGGCTACAGATGCCACCCCAACCTGCGGAGGTTAGGCTGGGCTTAGAAGAGCAGCGAAAGTATCTACTACTAGCCGGCCTAACCCCCAGGAGGCAGATGCCCTCGGCTTTGAAGAAAAAGCACCACAAGAAAACCGGCAGGGGGAGGAATTCGAACTCGAAGTTGACATGAACAGCTTCAGAGAAGATGTAATCCCGTAGCCCCCCTCGCCTCATGCGATCAGGATCAGCAACAACTCGATCTGGCCCTAAACAAACAAGCCACCCTCAAGGAGCGATAGAAAAAGCCGGTGGAAGAAGCCAGAAAAAGGCTGCAGGCCAAGCCAGTCGTGTGGCCATCCGCATCCCTCCCACCATGCCCTGAAGACCTCCCAATGCAATTCCACACAGAACTAGTGGTCTGGTAATGGCAGGAAATCGAAAATGACCTTTCTCTTTCAGCTTCCTTATGCCTGACAGTCTGAGAAGGGTCCTGTCGATCAAAGTGATGGAGGAGGTGATCGCGGCTGGTAGCCGACTAGGCCAAAGATGGCTGGATGACAGGGCAAGGACCCCCACTTTGTGGGGCATGGAGGAGGCCGAATTTTGGCAAGACAAAGTATACGAAGTGCCACACACAGTAAGGGGCTATGACTGCCGACCCCTGTGGAGAAGGCGAATATGCAATACCAACATGCTCGCCTGGATGGCATTTTGTAACACCCTCCCCTTCGAGCAAAACGACCCCACATTCATGGTGTATCCTCGTAGGGTAGGCGTGGATTTTGTCGCCACCCTCCATGGGAGGCATGACTTCCCCATCATCTACAATTCCAACGCCACCTCCTTTGAGGACGCTCTACTTTTTGATCTAGGAAGCCTACCTGCCTCCATGAGGCGCTTCCTCGCTGAGTTCTCCTCCTGTCTAGATCTCACTTTCATAACCACCTGTAATTACCTTAGGCTCCTTAAGCTCCTACTTAAGCAAGATCCGGCACCGCAAGAAAACGGCTTGCCTCCCCTCTTTTTGATCCTAATGCTATTGATAGCTGCACTATGACCCGCTTAATGATGAGAGCTAGCCTACTACCTTCCTTTTGCCTAGCTCTCCTAGAGGATATGAGCGACACCCAATTCACTAGGTGCAATCACCCCTTTCTATCCACCACCTCTCTCCACGTCCTCATGAACCTGAAAGGGTACATGCAAAGCCACCAATTTTTACGCAAATCCATCCACCCTCCCTCCCCCCTCATTCCGACGATGAGAATTAGACTTGGCTGTCATACTCCTGATGTAATACTATCCCTAAAGGTATCCAAAAAAAAAAAGAGGAAAGAAAAGAAAATAAAATAAAGAAAGCAAAGAAATGCACGATCATTGCACCTAGGGGTCCTTAAGTTAGGCATGTCCGGTGGCTTCGGTCGGCCGGCTCCATTCCTAACCCCCAGCCCTTTTTGATCCCCCACGTCACGCTTAGGGCACATCAAGGGTAGGACACACCTAGGGAGATAACACTCACCTATGGTTAGACCTGTCACCCTAAGCCACTGGCACCACACCCCCTTGGCACAAATGGGGTCCTCAAGTGTGGGACATCACTCAGGCTCTCATGCAGTTAGACCCACCTCCCCATTCCACTAGCACGAGCACACTGCACCAACACGCTGAGGACAACACTTCCTTTAGGTAGAGCACCGCATCTTCTTCTTCAGGTACACCAAAAGCGCCCAACCACCAACTTCGAAGGCCCTCGTCCACCCATGCAATCCAGTGAGCTGCTCTGACGAACATCATTCTTGAGCTTCCACAAGCACCTGAGTCTACATGTGGCCCTTACCCTTACACCAATGCCGAAGTGCCATGTGACTGGCACCCGTCCAGGAGGGGGGTAATGTTAACCCCAAGTCGAGATGGTGGAAAAATGGAGGAAAAAGCAAAAGGAAGATGGGAAAAGAGCAAAGATACGCAGGCGGCCTCTAAACAAGAACCGGGGCAAAAAGCACAACCTTTAAAAAAAAGGCCCTCAAAAAACTCGAAAAATTCCCCAAGTCAAGATGGCAAAAGATGATGGAGGAAAAAGCAAAAGGAAGATGGGAAAAGAGCAAAGACATGCAGGCAGCCTCTGAAGATGAACTGGGACAAAAAGCGTTGCGCAACCTTAAAAGAAAAGGTGCCTCAAAAAACTTGAAAAATTCTTGTAAAAGAGATCCAGGCTCCCTCCTGTGCCAATTGTAAAATATTCGATGGGTGTAGGCTAGAGGCACAAGGCTAAAAGAGGGAAACGGAAAAAGGACCTTGCCACAATGGCCGGTCATCTAAAAAAAGGGATAGATGCCCATGGGACTTTAGGTTTGTATATAAAGTTCAAAAAGTGAATGAGAAGCTCATTCTTTGGTGTGTGGCAAAAGGAGTCTTCTTCTTCTTCTCTCCTTCTCACCTTCTTGCTTGTGTGTGCTCTTGAGAGAGGGAGTGTGAGAGTGTGAGGGAGTGAGTGTGTGTGAGAGTGAGGGATCAAGAGGGTGAAGCTCTTCACCATCTCCTCTTCTCTTCTCCTCTTCCTTTCTCTATTCTTGCACGCACGGCTATGGAGGATGGAGCTTGGAGGTGGAGGAGGCTTGAGGATGCTTGAGCTAGCATCTAGGATCATGGAGCTACCAGTGTGTGGGAGAGAGGAGGCAACTCATATCGGCACTAAGGTAAGCTCACTACACTCGTAGGATCGACAGCGCGTCGGCTAGGTGAGAGATAGCCATTAGAGCTCGCTTGGAACGCTTGAAACAATAAGTGGTCCGTGGGACTTGGCGGTTGAGTGAAAGCTCCCACAGCGACTAGGTGCCAAACATGAAGTAAACAATAAAGTATTTGTAGTAAAAATCAAGAGACATCGAAGTTGTCGAAGTGAAAGAAGGTGGCTCGAATGCGTTGGAAGTGTTCATTTGTCAATCGGGGTTCATTAGAAGGCCTAGTTAAAGAGGCACAACTTTTGCATTATAAAGCAGCTAATTGATCCAGAAGCCAAAAATAGCTTCCAAAAAGCCAATTTAATAGAAAATGATACTAGAAACGTGCGCACATTTTCAGATCTTGAATCCGAGTTCATTTGGGTCTCAATTTTAAGTAAACCACTTGTTGACACTATGAATACATAGGGCTGAACTAGTTTTTTGAGTAATTAAGCTTAAGGGGGTTAAAAAACCATAAAATCTTCATGAGAGGGTGGGGGGACATTTTTTCGAAGCACTATCTCATAGCTTTAAAAAATGGGATCTGCAATCGATTAAATTAGAAGAAGCAACCCTGGGCATAAGATACAACAAATTTTCACCTCACATTGCTACAACAAGTGCAAGAAATGATGTACTATCCTAAAAGTAATGAAAATCATTATTTCTCTCTCCTCTCTCCTCTCTCTCTCTCTCTCACCATAATTACCATTCATGTGGGCTAAGAGGATGAGAGAGAAGGGCTGTTGGATCGTGACAAGATGCAAGGAATGAAGCGAGGGAGCGCAAAGGTGGTCGATAGTGGCTGTGTGGAGTGTCAGTGGTGGGCGGTCTACGTGTCTCCAGAATAGTGAAAACTTAAGCGATTTTCTTGTAATAAATCATGGTTTTAAAGGAAATTCAATTCAACTATTATTTTCATCATAAAATTGAGATGCATATGGGATGAAATTCAATATGGAAGTGATATGCATTGTGTTTAAGGGCTAAAAACCTAAAATTTTAGAATGTGTGATTGTCATAATGTAAATATTAATTATCTAATACACACAAAACACATAAAATTGAGAAATATGATGATAATTGATGAATTTGGTAGAAGTAATGTTGTATGTGGATGAAATAGTATATGATGGTTGCCATGGTTGGTCTTTACTATTGCTTATGATTAGAAATTACAAAATAATGAGTATTTATAATAAAAAATAATAAAAATAGTAAATTGAAAGCTACTTTTTAAATTAAAAAAGTAAAACATGTTCGAATGTATGGTGGGCTATAGGGCATAAGGTTTAGCCTCAGTCTACACCCATTTACGCGTTAACATGCCTGTTTAAAGTGAAACATTTAGGATTTTATAGAATATTTAAGGGAGTGGAAGCACATATTAGTGTGGTTTCATCTTCTCAACGTCACACTACATTAGGGAAAAACATGAAAAGAATATCTTCACACAACACATAGCTTATTGTTAATTAAAACTATTTGAGCACGCTAAGGCATGGCACACTACATATGCATGAAGCATGGTATTAAAGGAAAACTCTTGGATGCATAGCACTTGTCTGTTGAATTATTGACCTACGTTGAGTGAAAGAGGTTCCTTTGCCATAGGTTAGAGTTGTTATTTTTGAAAAAAAAATTGTGTGAGGAAATAATAAATCTCTTGGATTGAAAAAATAAATAGAGAATACTATGTTTTGTTGTTCTTTATGTGTTAAGATGGTGCATCCTAGGGTCAATCCTTGGGGTGTAGGAGAGCCATAGGGGTCACAACATTAAGTTGGAAGTGCCCCCTGTATGCGTAAATCGAGGTAAAGTAGTCACCTATGTATGGGAAGCTCTATGTGCTTGGAGCCGGGATGAGCAAACCATTGGACTACAGTTTGAAACTTATGTCTATAAACTCATTAGTTAGATAAACCATTTCATATTATTTAGACACTCTTGGCTATGAGGCCATGAGGGTTGTTTGGTGTGTCTATGAGCTTGGATAGAACTTTTACAACCACCAGTATTAAGCCCATTTTTGGTCTCGATAGAGTCTATTTTAGCCCATAAAGTACATTTTTCAGTTTGTAGACATAGTGCGGATATTGAGGGTGCACATACTCTTTCGGCTGATCCATAAACACTTTTTCTACCAAATCTCCATTTGAAAATACATTTTTAACATCCAATTTTTGTAATTTCCAGCCCTTTGTTGCAACCAATGCAATAAATGTCCTAATGGTTGCCATTTTAGCAACGAGATTGAATGTCTCTTCATAATCTAGGCTATACTATTGTGTATATTCTTTTTCCTTTAACCTAGATTTATACCTTTCAATGCTGCCATTAGGCTTGTACTTCACCTTATAGACTCATTTACAACCTATTGACTTCTTACCACCAGGCAATGCTACTAGTTCCCAAGTTTGATTTTTAGCTCATGCATTCATCTCCTCATCCATTAACACAATATTAGTGAGTTTGGGAATCTCTCAATTCCCATTTTTTGAATACTAAAAAGGTGACACCCAAATAACATGCCCATAAGTTTCTCAAAACCATATATGATGCAACCTATCATTGGAAAGTGCTTGAAAAATGGAATCTATTAAGCTATAGAGTGCTCAATTTGAAGTTATAGTGTTCAAGTTATGACAAATCCAAAGATTTGACCACGTGTCCCAAACTTATGGGAAATTCCCATATTCCCCAATATGGTGTTCATTGCCTTACACTAATTTTTGTCCATGACAGCTTCACTGAACATAGTAGGATCTTTATGTTCCATGACTTTTGTTATATAGGCATAATGCTTTGTTGAAAATCCACTATATCTAAGCCTCTCAAAAGGGTATCTCACCCTTTGTGACATTCTCAATTGAGGTGCACTAATTCCCCTCTTTCATGAGGCACAACATATCTATTCTACCTAACTCCAGGAGTATAAACACATGGAATTCTAAGTTCACTATCCAAGTTATTAGTTGAATCATATCTAGAAGTCAACATTCCAATGGCATCATCAAGAACTTTCTCTTTGCCTTTGCCTTCTACTTCATTTCTCCCCCTCATTGATAAAGCATTGTTAGTGGATGGTGATGCATGACTATGTAACTTGTTAATCCAAGGAGGAACACTAGGAGATACATCACTTGTAGGTCTAGACATAGTAGTACTATGCAAAAAATAGGAGTAGATACATGATTTGAAGGCTGATCATTGGGAATAGTAGTACATGATCCATACCACGAAACCAACTCATCAAAGATGACATCTTTGCTGATCACAGTTTCTCATATAGATGGATTAAAGCATTTATAAGCTTTTCAGTCCTAAACATAGCCAATAAACACACACTTCTATGGCTTAGGATCCAACTTTTTCCTCTTCTCATTTGGAATGTGCACATATGTAATGTAGCCAAAGACTTTGAGATGGATGATGCCATATAATTTTTGATAAGGTGTCATATCATGAATCCTTGCTGTAGGAGTACGATTTAGCACATACATAGTTGTCATTATAGCTATAGCCCAATAATACAATGGCATGTTTTTCTCATTGAGTATTGCTCTAGCAATCTCCATAAGAGCTCGATTTTTCCTTTTTGTTATGGAGTGTAACTGCAAGGAAGTTGCGTCTGAATGCCATTCTTTGCCAAGAACCTATCAAACTCATTGGAGACATACACACCTCCATTATTAAATTTCAAACAAGAGATAGGACAATCAAATTCCTTCTCAACTTGTCACTTAAAATCTTTAAAAATAGCAATTACTTCATCTTTTTGCTTCAAAATGTACACCTGGATATATCTGTTGAAATCATCAATGAATGTGACATAATATCAGGATCCACCAAGAGAAGAATTATGGGATGGTTTTCAAACATCCGAATGAACCAATTGGTGTCGTCTACAATTATTTCGAACATGCTTCATGAATGAAAACAAAGACTACTTGCCAAACTTGAAGGGAGTGAGCCTTGAAGTGGAAGCACGGAGTAGAAGCAAGAGCTATGGTGGAAGGAGCAAGAGCAAGAGAGAGAGAGAGTGAACTCCAACAATCACAATTTGTGATTGTGTTGAGAAATGACAAACGATGTATTCGCCAGGAAGAGATGTCCTGAATCCCATATGCATAATGGAGAAAAAGGGGACCATCATGAGCCTATAAAGTGATGTAACTTCTTATCATTCAATGATGGAATACAAGTGTACTTTGTCCTTTCAATCATAGTCAGTCTCAAGCTTCCATCTTGGAACCTAATTCACTTGAGTAACAGTTGTTCTATCTAATATATGTCATCGTGAACATTATCTTTGTATTCCATCCGCCATAGCCATGCTCTAGATCCATGCATTTCAACATGGTATCAGAGATCAACTCCATAACTGCTTCTCTAGTCTCTATTCACCTCTAGTCATCTCTGTCCAGCTCACATCTAGATCATGACTCCATTTTCAACTTCACCTTCATCTTAACTTTGTGTCTGCCATAGCCAGAACAGTATGTACCCTACTTTGAGCAGCTAGATCTCTCTCTACAGATAATATCTTGCAGTGCTTCCTTCTAGGAAAGTGTTTCTTGACTTCCAACCTTGTCTATGGGACATTAAACACCAACATTGCCCCCTTCAGAGCCCAACATTGTCAAAATTTGCCATCATTGTCTGAAATGCCCCGAATTCTGGTCGTACTGCTGCTGCGCTGTGACCATAGGGCAATCAAAGGTGGGCTAATAAGCCTATTCCCTATCAAAGGACTCATCAAATGGTTGCCTCTATAGGTTGCTGTGACCAAAAAACCAGTCGAGTCTATCAGAAACCCTAAAGACTCCATAGCCAAAACCTCAAAACCTTAACATTTTTCACAGGTTCTTCTCACTGAAGCTATTAACAGTTATTTTAATCACTAAGCTACAAGCAGTGAAGTTCACAACAAGATTCATCTATCAAACCAACAAGGAGGGAAAACTTTGGAAGATTTGAAGACCTCAAGCACCGATATCCAACACTAAGCTCAAAGAATAGTATCCCCCATTGATATTCAACTAGTGTCAATTTGACACTGATCTTTGTGTGTCTCTTGACACATTGAACTACAACTCTTTTGCTAGTTATTTGAAGTTGATCAACATGGCAGAGCTTGAGCAAATAGCCAAGTTCAATGGAGAAGGCTTTCATGCTTGGAAGGAGAAGACTATATATCACCTTATCCGGAAGGACTTGTGGGACATGTTTGGGTTGAGGATGATGCAGATAGCAAGAAGGAAGATGATGAAGACGGGTTCATTGAAGAAGACTAGCTCAAGACA
This sequence comes from Lygodium microphyllum, assembly GCF_053477565.2. Classification (NCBI taxonomy): domain Eukaryota; kingdom Viridiplantae; phylum Streptophyta; class Polypodiopsida; order Schizaeales; family Lygodiaceae; genus Lygodium; species Lygodium microphyllum. The sequence goes on along the minus strand of NC_141162.1, from coordinate 23,445,626 downwards.
AAAGCGTGGAAAAAGATGAATAACAAGGCTCTAGGTATCATTGTTTGGGGACTATCTGATGCTGTCTTGCACCATATCTCTGGCATCATAGATGCTAAAAAGGCTTGGGATGAGCTTGACATGACCTTTGGAAGTCAAGCCAAAAACTCTAAGGTCAAGTTGTTAATGCAGCTCTATAAGCTTGACATAAAAAACAACACTTCAATGACTATGCATATTAACAAATTAAAAATTCTAAAAACTCAACTTGCCACTCTGAAGAAAACAATAGATGAAGATGAAGCCATTGTTGTACTCCTTACTAGTGTAAACCAGGATCCTTATGAAAATCTTGTCTGTACTCTCAACAATATACCTAATTTGTCACAAAAAGATATTGAACACTCTCTTCTTGATGAAGAGAATAAATAGAAGAACAAGAATGCAAAAGATGGTGTCCCATCATCTAGGGAAAATCTCTTATACACCAAAGGATTTGTTGGAGCAAAAGGCCAAGAAGATGTTGAGAATCAACTTGTCCAAGGTTTTGATGTAGGTTTATTCAAGAGTAACAATATCACAATGGTGGAAGAAAAGGAGATCGAGCCAAGTGCACAGGTTGATGAAGAAGGTCCTCTTGCATGTGTTCCAACATTTCTCACTTATCATATCAACAAGAAGAGATATGTGTTGCTAAATGATATTCAACATCTTTTTGATCTTAGAGAAGATTATTGCTTAGCAATCCTTGCAGGTTGGGGCAAAAATGACATGAATTTTATAGGTTATGAACAAGAACCACTAGCAAGTCTTGATGTTGAGGGAGAGAATTTCCAAGATAGCTCTATAGCCTTACATACATGTATTAATCAGATCATAGAATACGAAAAGGGGGGGCTACCTACAGAAGAAGAGTTCTTGCAGGTCCAGAAGAAACTTCATATTGATGATGTAGGATATGAAGAGAGATTGAAGTCTCCATCAGATGAGAAGCCCAAGAGTTCAATAAATCTTTATGATGATAGTCTTCTTGAAGAAGACGAACACCCTAAGGTATGAAATATAATTCGAAGTTACCCATTGAGTTCATGTTAGACTTTATTATGCATTATAGATAAATATCTTATATCTTGTACTGTTGTGGTTTGTTCTGTAGATTGAGATTGAAAATCTGGACAACTTTCTTGGAAGGGCCAAGGGCTCTAGGCCAATGAAGCTTGGAAAAAATCAAAGCCTTGGCCATTATATTGGAAACTTAAACAATCAAACAATTGTAATATATCATAGTAGATTGTCAAGCTCTCCAAGTCTACCAATGATGGCTTTGAGAGCTATCTCAAAGGTAATTGGATCTCAAGTTTTCAGCAGAGGTTTGGACAAGATCATTTTGGTGGAGAAGGAAGAAGCCATAAGAGTTTTTGGCTTCATGCCTGGATACAGTGGATCTAGAGCTGGATATTTTGGAGTTCTTGGCTCCTATTTGCTCTCTTATGTAGGAGATAGTAAGAATTTGAAGCTTCTTCCAAGCTATCGGAAACAAGAGTTTTTGAAATACAGAGGTCTTATTGAGTGGGATGAAACAAAAGATTCCTCTAGAGGCCCTGTCGAGCTACCTGAAACCAAGGACTCCTCTGAAGGCCCTGTTGAGGTGCCTGAAACTAAGGACTCTTCTGCAACACAATCAGACTAGAAGATGCCAAAGATTAAGGGTTTCTTGAAACCCATCTTTTCCCAACTCTTTGTTTGGTTTGTAACCATTCTGTAAATCTTTGCTTTGCACAAGAATTTAAATATCCATCTTTTCTTCTTTGGGTAACAATTTGTATAGTCATTGCTAAAGATGATGTATTGCTTGATGTGGTTGTATCTTTAAGCTTGAATTTATGCCAAATTTGTCGATAGAACCATTGAAAGACCTCTAATAAACTGTTGGCTTTGTGTCTTCCACCTCCATGTCTTGTGTGTCTGAAATATTTTGTTCTTGCTTGATAATGTGATTTTTCCATACCTTGGGTTGACCAGATAGATAGAGATCCATATTGTTTAATAAAGTATGGAGCATGGTTGTATAGAATATGATGCATAGTCAACAAATAAAGAAAGTTATTAAAAAACATTATATGAGTTCGACAATGAAGAAACAAACATATACAAACTTCTTACCATATAGTGAGTAAAGTGTTGATCACCCCAAGCTTCTGTCATCGCCTTTTTGAAAAGGTTCAATTGGTTTTTAAAGTCTTTGAGATCATCATCATTCCATTTAGTCTTATCACAATAAAAAAACACTTTGTCTAGTGTTTCCCAAACTTTACCTTTTCTATTTCGAGCTTGTCCATTATCAGTGTGATCCTTAACTGCATTATGTAGGGATTTGCACTGATTAAATTTAATAGTTGAGCCACCATTTCTCGAGTTTATCTCGCCAAGTCTCCCATGAAAGCCTAGAAACCTTCTAGCCCTCACTCCACCAATAGATGGTTTTTTTGGGACACAATTACCATCCTTAGACTTTTGAAGATCTGGTTCAATAACAACATTGCCACCATGCAAACCAATTGCAGATAGAACTTTTTCAACCTTTGTTATAGCATCTGTTCTAGTTGATAATGGCTTCAACTTCCATGCAAATCCTATATAGAGATGAACAAGCTTTTCAATTATCCTGCAAAGTGCATGAAGTGTACAAATATGGGCATTCGCTAAAGGAATGTCCAAGACTGGTTTAAATTGTGGATCCTTATTGTGCCTAGAGGAAGCTCTATTCCAATTGCTTGAGTTTAACTCAGCAGCTGGTGACATGCAGTATAAGCAAGGAGATCTCGAGTTAGCTCCTTTTGATACATTATACATACATTTGAGTGTCTTTAGGTCACCAGCTATGTGCCATTCAATCCTGTAGTTCGCAAATCCTTCAACAAATAGCTCTTCTCCTGCTTGTTGCCTTTGAATAACATTAGGTATTGATGTTTGATGAAAAACCCAATATAGTATATCAAAATTCTCAGTATCTACCTCAAATGCTCCAAGCCACCAGATGTTATATTTAGATTGAACACCAAATGATGTTGAGTGATTGCAGTGACCTGACGAAAGTGCTCTATTCATCAAGGTGATAGAGATTCTCTCCAATTTTTTACATTTCAAAATCTCACTTTCATCAAGTTTAATCACAAATCTAGCCACTCCCTGTGCCTCTGCTACTACTGACAAGTCATAAAATTTGATCATTAAGCATCTCGACTGATACCAAGGAAAATATTGTTAAATTCATTGAATGTAACCTCCTTTTTCTTGCCCTTGAAGCTAGCCTTGATATGAAAAGGCTCACCTAGAATCTCCATCACTTTGTTATTAACTGTCTGTCTGATAGTCCTAACCACAAATGGCTTCGGGAGTATGCAATTGTGTACCTGTCCTTGCTTCATATTTGACTGTAAAAGCTGGAAAAGTTGCATATAAGCATCTCAACTGATACCAATACTATCCAGTGTCTTCTGTACTAACTCAGAATCTAAAGAATGATCCTTTACAAATGACTCCAAGCATTGTTTCTTTGCCTTTTTAAATTTCTTCTTCTCCAAAATATCCTTTGAAACTACTGAAGGAAGAAGATGATAATAAAACTGAGCTGCTTTTAAAGAATCTCTTTCACTTGCATTTGGTTGTAGAAGAGATCTAAGCAAAATTAACATCACAAATCAATGCAAGTAGTTTAAATAAAGCCATATTTAAGATTTTTCAAGTGAAAAAAAATATACATTGCTGCTTGGATTCTTTTACCACAGCCTCCTCCTCCTCGTTTGAGATTCTCAATATTTTTAAGAGCTTCTCTTATTGGTTCATACTCACTGTCCAACTCAATATGAAGATGATAGAGAGGTCTTTTATGAGAGCTACAGAGATCATTAGATGATTGATCCATAGCTGAGTTACAGAGATCATTGGGTGATTGATCCATAGCTAAGGATATGATTAGAAGCAAGAACGAAAACAAAGAAGAGACTACTAAGAAGGAGAAAAAAAGAAGAGAGAAACGATGGAGAAACGATGGAGGGAGGCAATCGAGTATCCACCAAAATTCAAATTGAATATTACTTTTCACTTTAATGAGGAGAGGTAAGATCTTCATTATGACAACCTTGCAAACTTTATGGCGACCTAGATTTCTAGGTTTGATGTGACCACGAGAATATCACGACAATGACTTATTAACGAATTTTGATATTTTAACTTACCAAAATATAAACCTTTTAAAAATTCTATAAAATGATTTTATTTCGTAAATTGTTTTCTCTCTCTAGGATCTCTTACAGGGCATTTTCGAGACCTCAAAACTCCCCTAATGTGCTATTCAGCTAGCCAAGAATCTGGTCTTCCATGCGAAGATGAAATACATTGACGTGAGGTATCACTTCATACGTGGGGTTATGGAGGACAAGTCTATTGACCTTTTCAAGATCTCCACTAATGAGAATCCTGCAGATCTGCTCATGAAAAGCCTCACTACTGAGCGCTTTGCCTTTCTCAAGAGATTGATGGGCGTTGGGTGAGATGATGTTTTTCCTTATCATGTTGTACATTTGTACATTGTACTGTCGTTTTTTTTCCTTTCCCTGCTCACTGGGGCAGATTCGCCTTTAAGTGGGAGGTTGTTGGGGGTAAATTCACCCGTGTATTACTGCAATGACAATACCCGCCACTACGCACTGTAGGTGGGGCACCCATCACCATCACTTTATTCTTTATTATTTTAGTGATAGTTTGAATAAAGGAAGGCTCGGTCACACATTGTGATTGTTGGAGTTCCCATTTGTGTCTCTCTCTCTTCTTACTCTTGCTCTCCGCCATAGTTCACTTCCAAGAAAGCTTCGATCCTTGTCCCCTTTCAATGATTGTGTCCTTGAAGTCTAGCTTGAAAGGATAGAACAAGTGTGCATGAGGCCTCTTGCATCACACTATTGCTGTGGGGGAGAGAGAGAGAGAGAGAGGTGTTGGGGGCTCTCATGTTAGGGTAACATTTTATATATTGAATAAGGGAAACCATTAGACCTTTCCAAATGCCAACAGAACAATGTGATTGATGTAAAATAAACCCAGACTTGGAGTTTAAATCTATATAATCAATGCTAGTATTAGTAATAAAAAAACTCAAAGAAACACAATCCCTGAGCATAAGAGCTCCAAGAATCATAATGTTTTGAGTAGACATTGTACATGAGGCTTCAAATGCATATTATATGCAATGTGGACAGCCATAATGTAGAATTTGTGATAGGAAGTGCACATTGACTATATGGCATATCAGTTCTTATTAAGGATACCATGGAGTACGTCATTTTCAAGTGGTGTTTAGTAAGGCAAACCATATCTATCAAGCTTACCAAGAAAAGAAATTAAAATGGTTTCTAATCAAGCTATGGGGGTGTCCATATCACCCTCGTGCGTTGTGTCAATAATATCACCATAGTGTATACATGTACAACTTTTCTTGATTGTTGAAATGTTGTACGTCTATGGTAAAATTGTTTGGAGCGCTAATTCATTATAAATATCATTGGTAGCAACAACCAATTGAGATCTAGAATTAATACATATTCATGGACAAATGATGTTGAAGCATTCATCCTTCTCAATTATATGCTTTAACGAATTTTATATTTATAGTAAAATCCTTTTGGACATGAATCATAGAACATGAGGGGCACCCCCTTGCATTGTGGAGTGATGAGTTCAAGAGTATCTTTAGGAGGAACGCATGTAGAAATTAGTAAGCAACAAAGCAGTATGATTGCTTGATGGCATTGATGCATATATGGATTGTAGGGTTGTTGCTAATAGCATTAGAATTAATGATGCTATAAGAAATCTTGAGCAACCCTCTTTGCAAACAACGTTGATTTTACAAAATTAGGGATGTACATACTATAGTCCTATTATCAACAAGGAAAAGTAGGTCTACAATATAGTTTTGTCCTTAGGATGAGATTGTTGCATTAGCTTCTCTAGTAAGATTATGTGCTTGGTTTGGGAAAAAACATTCATTGAGATGAATGCACTTGTTAAACCAATAACAAAATAGCTTGCTATAAATTAATGAACAGATTGTAAGAAGAAGAGGAAGAAACGATTGACTATCATACATAACATGCAAAAGAATTGGAACATTAAAAAGAGAATGAGAAGCATTTTCCTAGTATAAGAAAAGTGATGAAATGATTAAGTTTCTTGCGTTAAATGTGTGGTAAGAGTATGAAGCCCATTTGTAAATTGATTGCAACTCTAGTTCACTAGGTTTAGTAGTTTCATGAAATTATAAGTAAATGTGATTAAGCTAAGAAACATAAACTAAGAAGCTATCTCACCACAACCTACTATAGTCCAAAGAACTTATTTAAAACATTGTAAAGATTGTCAAGGGATAATACTTAATTTGGCACTTTTTTATCAATGTGAAGAGAAAAGAGGCCTAAGAAACCGAATTCCAGAGTTGCTTCATAGTTTCAAAAAGTTTTCTTAATTAAACCCTTCTAACATCTTGATTCCAAAGTCCACATGAATTCCCAAGAACTTTGAGACAAATGATTGATCGTTGAGTAAAATGCGATTCAAGATAAACTCAATCTAAAGTTAATGAAAACATTGTCTAAAGAAACAACAAATAAGTAAATAAGTGTGTAAACAAATTGATTGTGAAAACCCTTCAATTCACCACTATACTTCTCAAACTATTGTTGGCTAACCCCTCTTAGATTTTTAGCACTCCTCAAAATGAATGTCAAATGTGTCTACGGAACACACTGGTTGCTCCTCGCAAACACTTCCTATAACCCTTTCTCTAACCATGTGAACTAGGAAGTTGCTACCATATGCTAAGAGAAATCTACCTTGGTGGAATATATTGCATTGGCCCCTCCATTGCAAGGTTGGTCACAAGCAAGCAAACCTTTCAAAGGATGCTAGTGGGGCCACTTATTAATGAGAAAGCCCCTTTGAAGACATATCAAGATGGACCCAACTAAATCCTCATAATGGAAGTACATGCACTTCCACCAAGGTTGCACACTCACACCTTCCCTTCAACTTACAACACCTGAATGAAGTTTAGGGAATGACAAGAGGTGATTTTGCCAATGCACAATCCTACAAAACTAGTGCATCAACCATGAACAATGTGGGATGGAGGCCTACTCTTGAATGAGAGATAGATGCTATGATGTCATGTCCATCCATAACACACTCCAATGTGGTATCACAAAGAGCACTTCATGAGAGAGACTCAAAGCCAATGTAGCTAAAGCATTGAGAATAGCGCGGATGGCTTCTTCAGGAGGAAAAGTCCTCCATGCCTCCAAGATCTCAAGTAGCATGCCTAAAATAAAATCGAAGAGATCCTTGTGCACAAGGTAGTGGATCAAGAGGCATGAACAATAAGAATGCCATAAGTGGTTCACTTGAGGCAAAAGAAGATCAACCACTAAACCTTATAAGCCCCAACATCTCACAAGAGAAACAAGATACTCAAAGCTCAAAACAATAATCTGCAATTACTGTGTAATGTGCATTATTAAGATTTAAGAAAACCTATGCTTGACTTGATGCAAGTTGTCGTTGCTAAAACATGATGCTTCAAGAACTAGGATGGCATGCAATGGAGGAATAATCAAATGCACAATGCACTATTGTTGACGCAAGGACTACCAAGAGTTGTTATCTATGTCCCACCAACTTGTGAAACAACCAAAACACAAGTACGCGCATGCGCGTGCGCGCGCGCACACACACACACACACACTTAGTTTTTCTATGCAGTGCTATAAGGACATGTATTTCACATGTTAATGCATCTAGTGGCTATTAACACAATGTGGGAGGATCCAAATGACAGAGGTTGAAAATATCGAAAACACAAATGTTGACGGTCAACAACAGTTAAGAACACAGAAAACACAAGGTCTATTGAATTTAGGGTTGCAAGAATGTAAGTACGTAGCTTGGAGAAGATGAAGCTTGAGAGGATACTCCTCAAAGTGTGTTGAGAGGTATCAATAGACAAGATTTACATGACTAACTATGCCCTAAAATTGAATAGGCATATATATAAGGTCGGGAAAAAAAAACTCTTAAAGAGAGAAAGAAGTGTCCCAATGGTCCTAAGTGTGTTCATACACATCCAAACCAAAATATGGAACGAATCCCCCATGGGAGTGATGAGGAGAATAAGAGCTAACACTCATGTAAAAAAAGTACCACACCTAGTGAACTAGATCAATCCACAAAGGGGAGTAAGCCCAAAGCTTTATGGAAATCTTTAAGCTTCTCACAAGGCAAAGCCTTTGTGATGAAAAAATTTGCAATGTTAGCTTGTATTGGAGGCCAAGCAAATCTCTCTTGCAGAGAGTCTCCCCTTGACATAATGATAGTGCACTTGAATGTGCTTAGTGCGTGTATGGAGCATTAGATTCCATGCAACTGTTAATACACTCTAACAATGAGTAAACACGGTGGTGGCAGATGATTATCTAACACCCGAATTAGCTAAGACGTATCTGAGCCAACCATACATTATGGGAGTTTTGAGGTCTTGAAAATGCCTTTTAGGAGATAGAGAGAGAGAGTGCTCGAGACCAACAAGAGCAAAGCCTCTGTAATGGAACTTCTATTTTTAAAAATATAAAAAATAATTTTACAAAAAATGTATATATAAAAATATTACAATTTTGTATTATCAATATCTATTCTTAGCCTCTTATATTCGTGATTATGACATTCTTTGCATTAATGACATACAACCTTGGCCACTTTTATTTAACGATATGTTTGGATTAATGATAATGATCAATTTAATCTAAATTAAAATTAGTAAAAATCTTGGTACTCATGTTTTTCCTCCTTTCTTTTATCCCTCGCGTTTTTCCCTCCTTTGTGGTAGCCTAGTCCTCTCTCTCTCTCTCTCTCTCTCTCTCTCTCTCTCTCTCTCTCTCTCTCTCTCTCTCTCTCTATGCCATTGATATAGAAATTTGACCTTCAATAAGGCGTCCAAGCTCCCAAATCACATCCATATCAATGTTTAACTCATTCCAAATAGATGGAAGATGGATTCCTACTTTCATTAGCGAAGGCAATTGCATCACCATGCAACAAGCAACCGAAAAAGACGAAAATATATGATAGCTCGTTCATCTCTGCTTGGAAAGGTGGAATCCGAGATTTCAAGCTTGGAGTAAATAAGAATAGCATAAAAGAGGTATTGGGGCAACTTGTGTTTATGCATAGAGAGCTATATTTGGAACTTGGAACTTCAAATCTTCAAATGCATTTCTTTTCTTGAACTTGGTTTAGGGTTTTCCATTATAACATTTATTTATCTTGTAGATGTCTACCCCTCTAATATTAAGGAATGGCAACTAGTTGAGTCTATTGTTGATGTTATTGATCTCATGCATGGTTTGATTGGAGAAGAAATGTACAAAGATAGAAAGAAGACAGAGCTGGGAGAGAATGGAATATTCTTTTATGACTATTCTTATATTGTCCCCATGTAGCACAACCAATGGGGATCAATATCCCCCCTTCCTTTGCCAAAATTTTCAAGATTTGAGTGCCCTTTGTCAAGTCCATCTACTAGCAAGGGCTATAGATGTAAAATATTTTTTGAGATAATGAGAGCATTAAAACCTAATATCTCGAGTAGGCTAAGTAAAGCTACTTTGTTTATGCCTATTAATATATTTATCAATTTCCTTTCTAATGCTAAGATAAAAAGATCAATGGCTATGCTTTCAATGAAGCGACTAACATATGATCATGTCATACAATTTGTTGATGAAGGATGGGACACTAGGACAGAAGGAAAAACTATATGTAAGATAGATCAAGACTCTATAGCTTGTAAATATATGGTTGCTACTCAAAATTTCATCCTTAGCTTTTATTATAGTAGATGACATTATGCTAGTGGTAGTCTAGTTGTTTTAGACCAAAATCTTGATAATATTAGCAAAGATCCTATAGTGGATCTTGATGTTTGGTTCAATGAGGATAAATTTTTACAATCCTAAAAGTTAGATCATCATGTACGCTACATCAAGTGAAGATGGATTTAAAGAATGAAGATATTGAGCTACCATGCTCATTTGTGTTCCAACTCAATAACAAACGAGTAAAATTTTATATTATATTATATCCACTTAGATGTATATCTGATTTCACTTTTTGATTAATAAATATTTGTAACATATTTTTTGTAAATATCAATAAGGAGTGAAAAATATACAATGCAAAGATATTGAAAAAAATATATATTTACTATCAATATAAAATACATGTACAAAATTTGTGGTGAATTTTTGTCAATCATCTCCATGGCTTATGCACACAAAGGCTTACAAGCAATGAGGCAAAGCTACTTCTTTTTTTGAGGACTTTTCTTAGGAGAAGGGACATCCTTTCTAGGAGTACTTTTGCCTGTCTTTGATGCTTTGGTTGCCTTAGGTATTGAAGGCATAGCTTCACTTCTTACAATTGCATGCATCTCCTCTTCTTCATTATCCAAGCTCCCACTACTGTCCTTTCTTGGTTTCATACAATTGACCATTATGTACTCCATGACCTTTGCTCTTATATACAAAACATGCTTACTTGTATAGCAATCCCTTGAAAAATGTCATATATTTGTAAGAAAATATTTTTAGTTTATTATTATTCTTTATAATGGACTATATTATTATCATCAATGGGCTATTTTGCAATGAACCTCTATCTTAAATTTTAATATCTTTCACATTACCTTTACAAGTTATCATCATTGAGATAAATAAACTTAACCAATCTTATGGCATTTGCAATTAGTCTCTGGCCATAAGAGTGACTATCATCATGATGAGGACACTGCAACCAACAATATAAAGTAAAACTATGAAACTTGTTTATGGTAGTTTATAGAATAAATTTTCTTATTATGTTCCAACCATATTAATCAAGACCTTACCACAACTTGCTATATTGCATTTTTGCAAGTAAATTAGAGGACATGAGGCTTTTTCTCTAGCACTTCAATCAATCTTTTTAGAGCTCTGCACCAAAGAGACAATAAAATTTAGAGTAATTGCAAAAAACAAGATCAAAATATTTAGAGTACTTGCAAAAAAAAGATCAAAATATCAAGAAGACCTTGGATTATATAACTTACAACTTAGCATTTCCATAGCTTCCTTTCAAAGAATTGATTGAGAAAACATTGCTTCTCCACATAGTCTATTACAATTGGGCTCCAATGAGAAACTGAAAGCAATCATACTTCAATAATTTAGCAAAACAGAATCTCATAAAATCTAAATATCAAATTACTTACTTTTTATTGTATAGAATTAGAAGGACATCCAAAGTTTCAAAGTCAATTGGATTAAACCAATGATCAAATACACTTGCATCAAGCCCACTCTTCATATAGTATGAGATAGATGGATCAAGAACCTCAAATTTTTTGTTGTATATCAAAGGAGAGCTCATGCATTACACACCTAGCAAAGGAACAGAGATAGTGAGCATAAACATGAAAGCCTATTCCTAGAAAAATATAGTGAGTAAAAACAAATTTGGGTATATTATACCTTATCCTTGCAAGAAGAATAGAGTCATTTACTTCTCTAATATTATTCTTGAGGATTTGAACACATACACAATTTAAAAATATCATATCAAATTTTCTGTTAATATTACCAGGTAAAAAGCAACAAACATTGAAGCCCTTAGGATCAGCCCTTTCAAGTGTCAAGAATCTCGTGGTGGGGGGACTTGCTTAAGATGTTGCGCCGAACACACACAGAATGCACAAGGAGAAGCTCACTCAAGAGACAAGAAGAGATATGGAGGCCAAAACGTTTTCTTGCTGGTTTCTTCTTATTCTTCCACACACTTTACAATGTATACAAAGTATAGATAAGATACAACATAAAGGAAAGTGGCCTACTAAGTCAAACAATGCATAACCGACTACACTAGTCGACTGGTGCTATAATTATGCCAGCTATAAATAGGTGTAACAATCCGAATATAATAAGTAATGAGTCAGTGGCCATGTGAGAGTCATAATGACCACTGACGTACTAAGTGTAGACGTGTGGACCCATCTAACCAAGCGGTCCATCATTAATGTCCGCATGTGTTGAGCTTGTCATCTCAACACTTCTCCTCAAGCTCAATTGCATCTCTGCAACTCCAAGTAAGCTTCGAAAATTTTGAAGCTTCTCTGTATCCAATGCCTTCATGAAGATGTCAGCTATCTGATCCTGTGTGCTGACATACACCAAGTCAATCTCACCTGCTAGTACCTTCTCTCTCACAAAGTGGTAGTATATCTCAATATGTTTTGTCCTGGCATGGAACACAGGGTTCCTAGCTAACTGTATACTGCTCATGTTGTCACAATAAATGACAACTGGACTTTTCACATGCACATCTAAATCAACCAATAACTTTTGTAGCCATACTACCTCACATGCTGCAACAGCAGCACCTCTATACTCAGCCTCTGTACTCGACAAAGCAACTGTAGATTGCTTTTTGCTGCTCCAAGTAACTGCTACACTACCAAAAGAGAACATGTATCCGCTGGTAGATCTTCTATCAGACATACTACCAGCCCAATCTGCATCTGTGTATCCAAACACCTGTACATCTGTACCTGCCTCATAGAAAAGTCCATAATGTAATGTGGACTTCGCATATCTCAATATGCGTCTGACTACATCCAAATGTGGCTTTCTAGGTACTTGCATAAACTGACTCACAAGACCAACAGCGTAGCTTAAGTCTAGCCTTGTAATGGTCATGTAGATCAAACTCCCCACTATCCTCCTGAATATAGTAGGGTCTTCTATCTCATCCTCAACATCAGCACTCAACTTTACATTCTGCTCCAACGGGACTGAAAGGTTTGCATACTGTCATACCATACTTGGACAACATATCCAAGCCATACTTTCTTTGGGACAACCATATACCATCATCACATCTGATCACCTCAATGCCGAGGAAGTACCTTAGCTCACCTAAATCCTTCATCTCAAACTTCTTCTTCAAAAATTCATTGACTTCAGCAATCCCACTATCACTATCACCTGTAATAATCAAGTCATCCACATAGATGACTATGATGACCAAACCTGCATCTCCCTTTCTCACATAAAGTGAGTGATTAGCATCAGAAACATAAAAGCCAATATTGGCAAGATACCCTCTGATCTTGTCAGACCATGCTCTAGGTGCTTGCTTGAGCCCATAGAGCGCATTCTTCAACCTCCACACATACGTGGGATGCTCTAAATCTTCATAACCTACTGGTGGCTGATCCATATACACTTCTTCCTGCAAATCACCATGCAAGAAGGCATTCTTCACATCCATTTGCTGCAACCTCCAACCTTTGGCTGCTGCCAAAGCAATCACACATCTGACAGTTGCCATCCTAGCAATTGGACTGAAGGTTTCTTCATAATCTATGCCATATGTCTGGGCATAGCCTTTTGCAACCAGCCTAACTTTGTACCTACTAATAGAACCATCTACATTGTGCTTAATCTTATAAACCCACTTACATCCAATAGCTTTCTTGCCCTTCGGCAATGATACTAGATCCCAAGTCTTATTGGCCTCTAATGCAGGCATCTCCTCATCCATTGCTGCATCCCAATGAGCATGACCAACAGCCTCCTCAAAACATGTGGGCTCAACATCCTCAATCACTTTCACCATATAAGCATAATGGTGAGCTGCATAACCTTCAAAACAAATCTGTTAACAGGGTATCTCACCCTGCTAGACCTGCGTACCACTGGATCACTAAATGAAGTCTTTGCATTGACACGTGCTCTTTGCACACTTGGAGTCCTCTCACTGAAGATATGCCAAGCTCATTATCCAAGCTCTCTGAGCCACTGGAGTCTCCATCAAGAACTGCATCAATGCCATCTGACACTTTATTCTTTCCTTTGTCTTTACCTGTAGTACTACTAGATGCACTTGAAGATGTAGAGATACTCCTTAGTCTCCCAAACCAAGGACTGCAAGATGATGTCTCTAGCCCACTAAGAGTCCGTGATTCTTGCTTTTCAACATGCACATGAGTGTCATGATCATCATCATCATCCAATGCATCACCACTAGATGCATACCAACTGCTCATTTCATCAAAAGTGACATCCCTACTCACTCTGAACTTACGTATGACACGGTTATAACAACGATACCCTTTTTGCTCTAAAGAGTATCCAAGAAAGACACACTTTTTAGCCTTTGGATCCAGTTTCTTTCACAACTCATCTGGTACATGAACATATGCAATACAACCAAACACTTTCAAGTGTGAGACATCAGGCTTCTTACCTGTAAAACATTCTTCCGGGGTCATACCATGAACTGCAGCTGTGGGAGTTCTATTCATAATATAAACAGCAGTATGAACAGCCTCAGACCAAAAATACTTAGGCATATTCTTTTCAGCCATCAAGGCGCGTGCAACTTCTGCAATATGCCTGTTTTTCCTTTCTGCAACCCCATTTTGCTGTGGGGTATACTTGCATGTGAAGTGTCTCTTTATCCCATGAGACCTCAGAAAATCACTGAACTCATTCGAGAGGTACTCTCCCCCTCCATCCGACCTCAAGCGCTTTACTTTCAAGCTTGTTTCTCTTTCAACTACAGCCTTGAAAGTTCTAAAGTGCTCAAATGCTTCACTCTTTTCCTTCATAAAATATATCCATAGCTTTCTAGAACAATCATCAATGAATGTGACAAAGTATGAACTGCCTCCAAGAGATACATTTTGTGTAGGCCCCCAAATATCTGTGTGCACAACATCAAGGATATTTCTGCTTACATCTCTGTCATGTGAAAAGGGTTGTCTTGCCTGCTTACCAAACTGACATGCTTCGCATACCTTATGAAATTTCGCAATTCTAAATGTAGGCAAACCTGTAACCAACCCTTTGGACTGCATTAATTTCAGCCTTTGTACATTTTTATGTCCAATGCGTTTGTGCCAAATTTCAATATCTGCAACAACACCTTTTCCTTTAGTATACATAGCAGCATTCATAGTAGGAATTCCAGCATCCAGAGTAAACATACATCCAACTCTACTTCCCTTTGCAACCAACCTGCACTTGCCATTGAAGTCTTCTACAAAGCAGCCCTTTGCATTAAATCTGACTTGCATCCCTTGCTCTACCGACTGACACCAAGTTCTTTGTAATAGATGGCACATGTAATACATCTGAAAGACTCTTTGTCTTACCATCATGCAAGGACAAGGAAACGTTTCCAATGTGTGAAATTGGGTGGCATGAATCATCACCCGTCTGCACATAACCTGTATTTTGCAAATCCTGCATCTCTCCAAACCATTCTGCATGGCTGGTCATATGATTGGATGCACCTGAATAAACATACCAAACATCATCATGTGTTCCCTTTTATGTAACAGCATTCAGCATATGCTGCATAACAAACAAACGTTCATTTTTGTCTTCATTCTATCGTGAAGACGATGCATAGTTTCCTTGCTGCAACTTACCACTGCGAATATCATCTTTCTTAGCATAACATTGGGATACAATATGACCTGTTTTGCCACAGTAGTGACACATAATACCAGAGTTGTTAGAACCTCTGTTCTGCCATCCACCTCTTTCTCTAAAGCTCCCCCTGCCTCTAAAGTTACCACCACCTCCTAAAACCTGCATATTGCCAAATTGCTGATTCAATCTGTTTTGCTGGTTGTCACTACCATGGCCTCTTGAAGAGGACCTGCCATGTCCCCTTCCTGAACTGGAGTAGAAAGCTTGGACCTGTTCACCGCTTTTTTCAGATGTCTCACTCTGCATGTTGATCTCCTCAGTGATCATAAGGGAGACCAACTCATCGAAATCTGGAAATGGCATTTTGATATATATGAAAGTTACAAAAGACTTCCAAGCCTTTTCATTGTTAAGTCCACCCAAGGTAGACGACACCAAATCATCATCATTGGACATTGCATCAATCGCTGCCAAGGCATCTGCAATGCTTCTTACCTTTAGTGCATACTCATTGATAGACATCTTCCATTTCTTCAATGTATTCAACTCTTGCTTGAGTTGAATCTTTCGTGCCTTTGTATTTACATAAAACATACTTTCAAGTATGGTCCAAGTTGCATATGAATTCTCTACATTTCTAATATGTCCCAGCATATTATTGTCAATTACTGCAGACATCCAATACATGACCTTTTTGCCTTTTGCATTCCATTCCTTCCGTGCCTTTGTCTCTTCTACAGTTGGAGGATCACTCACCTCTGGCTCCCTTTCTTCACCTGAAACAAACTCGTAGAGGCCTTTTCCAATAAGGAAGTTCATGACATGGAACTTCCATGAAGGGTAGTTGTTCTTATCGAGCTTCTCAATGATGGGGTTTCCACTGTTCTCTTCCATTATCACAAAACTAATACCAAACAGCAAGCAAATCTTCTGCAACCCTCGACCTGTAGTGCACAGCAATACACTAGACAGCCTTTTTCACTATCTGCTCAACAATACATGCAATCTGCAATCGGTTTGTAGATAAACCTTGTGTTTATTCACTAGTAAACACCTTTGAACTTACAGATCTAAAATTTGTAACCTGTGCACCTGTATACGGCAGACACAACTGAAATTGCATGATACCTCGAACTGCTGTCTACAACCTTGCGAGTCTAAAACAGGGCCTGAACTGACCTCGGATGGCCAAAATAGTAGCGAAACTGCCCTAAAGGGCTAATCTGCAGAATACACAATGCTCTTCGCGCACACCAAATCTCACTGCAATCTGAGATTTTTGCTCTGCCCTACTTTCGGTGCCTCCACAGGCACTGTTCAAGAGAAGAAGTAGAGAATGGAAGAGCTTCTTACCCGTTGCTTGCTTGCTCGAATCCTTGGCTCCTCTCCTTCGATTTAGCCTTCAAAACCAGCCTCAATCAGTGGTGCAGCTCTGATACCATGTCAAGAATCTCATGGTGGGGGGACTTGCTCAAGATGCTGCATTGAATGCACAAGGAGAAGCTCACTCAAGAGACAAGAAGAGAGATGGAGGCCAAAACGTTTTCTTGCTGGTTTCTTCTTCTTCTTCCACACACTTTACAATGTACACAAAGTATAGATAAGATATAACATAAAGGAAAGTGGCCTACTAAGTCAAACAATGTATAATCGACTACACTAGTCGACTAGCGCTATAACTATGCCAGATGTAAATAAGTGTAACAACCCAAATATAATAACTAATGAGTTAGTGGCCATGTGAGAGTCATAATGACCACCGACGTGCTAAGTGTAGACGTGTAGACCCATCTAACCAGGCGGTCCATCATTAATGTCCGCATGTGTTGAGCTTGTCATCTCAACATCAAGAAGGGTAGACAGCTCTTTTTCAAAAGATGATAGTTGCTTTGCTTCCTTTCCTTCTGCCTTCTTCCTTCTATACTCCCTCCATTTATTTGCTTGCTCTTCTATGGCATTTTTCTCTTTCTCATGTAGTCTTGTGTCCTTTTCATGGGTGACATCTTCAACCTTAGGACTTGGATCGTCTTTCTTTTTTCTACTTGGAGGCACATTTAAAATATTGAAAGTCTTCACATCAGTAAGGGAGATTGGCTGAAGGATCTTCGAAAATCTATATCTCAACCTCCTAAGAATTATCATGTCTTTGTCCATAAGTGTAAGCCTATGTGCATGAGCAGCACAAATATAGGAATTTTGAAAAAACTCAATCAAAAAAACTTTTGTAGCCTCCTGGATACAATTGAGAGCTATCCTTGCCCATCTAAAACCATCAAGACTATGCTTGTCACAAATTTCTCTGACAAGCCTTTGAAAGAGTAGTTTTGGAAGCCTTCATTGCACTTCTAATCTTCTTCAGGCATCTAACATGTTGTGAAAATTTTCTCCTTGGCTTTGATTTCCTTCCAAGTTTAGAAGGCTTGGAGGATTGATGGATCTTTGAAGCAAGGCCTCTAGGATCAACTTTTTGCTTTCTTGCAGTAGCCTTAGTTCTAGCCGTTTGAAATCTCCAGAAGAAACAAAAAAACACTCAAAATTAGGATAGACCCAAGTCAAGCAAGCAAAAGATTGACATAGCCAAGGATCTTATGCATCCACATTTGTTAGCTTGTATGTCATAGTTGCTACACATCATGAGGTACTTGAATGACATCAATGTTTGCTTCAAAGTGCAGAAACATTACTTGCACATTTGTCACACTTTGTTCTACTAGTGCAGGTCTCCCATGGCCAAAAATGTAATCAAATGAAAGCTTTGCAGATGGTTAGTCAGTCTACTGCCACTCTTACTATGACTATCATCTAAAATTTACTGACCCCAAACCAAACTGCACACCCTACATTTATAGCAAGTTCTCAAGCTCTGGAAAAAAATGGAGCATGTGTGGTAGGAGAATATGGCTCTCTAGGCCCAAGTTCAACAATAGAAAGTGAAACTCTACGAGCAATAATAAAGGCATAGTGTAGAAGAAGCCCTCTCTTCGATATCTAGGTGGCGTATGAAACATGAATGTAACACTTTGCATGAGAGAGATATTCTGTTTTCGCATTTCATACATCATAGCTTTTCAAAGAAAATTTGGTGAAAACAATTACCCTCCCTTTGACATTGAGCTAATGTATGAAATGTAAATTGAACACTTTGCGTGAGAGAGAGATATGCCGTTTCTCATTTCATATGTCAACATTTTTTGAAGAAAATTCAGAGAAACTTTGTAAACAAAATTTTGGACAGAATTTAGAGAGAATTTGTTAACAATTTTAGCTAGCCAATATCTATTAAAGGAAATTACGATCGAAGACTTTAGCAAATATTGTGCATTATGGGACCTATGTGATGAAATCTTACCTTCTATGCTAGGTGCAAAAAAATTTGAGCTGTAATGAAGTTGCTTGTGCTAATGAATTGGAGCAAGAAAAGGACTTAGTAGTTTGAAAATTCCCTTTATGGTTCAAAAATTCATTTTAAATGGATCTTTCCTTGAAGTATAAAGCTTGTGCGATGTATCATTGACGTTTTTAGATGTTATGGCACTTTTATAGTATTATTTTTCATCGTGAAAAGAAAGATTTCTAGGCCTTTCTTTTTTGGTTTAAATATGGCCTTTTTGAATTAGTACATTTTTGAGCAAGTTCCAAGGTGACCATTGATAAATAAAACAGGTTTTCAAGTCAGACTAGTGTTTACACAAACTTTCCTTCTACACATTTTTTTCTCTCTCCCACAATCACATACTTTTTGCACATCGCAAGTGAGAATACATGTGCTCCTAACCAAACTCGTTCATTCTCAGAAAGCAATACATTTCTAAGGTAACAAACTTCTATTTGTCATTTTTTTCATGCACAAGCATTGATAAATGATTAAATAAGCTATTTTAAAGTAGTAAGAATGATTGAATCAGTTATTTTTCTTGTGAAACATTTGAATCGGTCAATTTTTATCAGATGAAACGCGATAACAATCCACAAAGCTCCTATGACCTCCATTATTGCATTTCATAAGTCGTTGAATTAGAAATCATGAATGCTTCTGAAACACGAAAGATGATGCATGGCTACCTCTAAAGACTCAACTCGTGTTTCATAAGGCGATCCTCTTTTGATCTCACCCTTAGCATAGCTAAGATCATCCAATTACAAATTGTAACTAAGTTGTTTTTCAAACATGTATGATATGTTATGCAAACATTTGCAAAATTGGAGTATGATATATGGATTCAGACATAAGCAATGAGTAGAATAAAGTGTCATTCTAGCCCATAGTTTTGTATTTGGTGGTCCAAGAGGAGGAAGAGGACCCCTTCATCCATGAGGGTTCCATGCCTTTTCTTCTCTTTGAGCCAACAATTTCTTTTCTAATGTGCCTCTATATGATAGTAATTGGATCTACATTGAATATGTACATCCCTTGTGTTTACCCTTTTGCCACGAAGTTCAAAGCAAAGATCGAAAGAAACCATCGAAAGTACACTAGTCACATCAAAAGGGTAAACTTTAAAGCCAAGAGTGAGTGTTTCACAAAATGTCAAAAAGCTAAAAATGGCATGAAGGCATTGATGGGATTTTTCTAACAATGTTGCTTTGATCTTGTACATATGTAACATGATGTGGTTTTGATGTTCTATGTGCACCAGCTTACACAAATTTAAATAACTGAAGATACACAATAAATCCAACGTCCTTATGGATCAGAAGGCATTGGTGTTGGTACCTGTGGAAAGGGCAACATGTTTCTTTCTTTCTGAATTCCTCATCAATGAGGTTGAACCTGCCTAGCAAAGTTGACCTGGATGTACTGGTGGCTCCCATGACATCACTATAATGAACAAATCCATTGACTTCCAAACCTTGCACATGTCTATCATAAAAACATTTGTACTCGTTAAGTTTATCTTCAAGATCCTCCAATAACTCCTTCAAATCAAAAGGAACATTGAAAATTTCCCTAATATAGCCAAAGAATTTCCAGTGGTATGTAAGAAATCAAAGAGCCTATCATCAGATGTCTCAATTATCTCCTCCTCATCCCAGAGATAGCTTCCTCTTTATCATCTTGACCAGGAAATATTTATCCTTGAAAAAAAAGCAGAATAGAACCAATATCCAATAAAACAAGATGGAACCATGGAAAGAGGCCCCAAAATTGCATTTTCCAAGACAAAAAAATCAAAAAATAAGAAACTTTTTTATTTGACTGGTGAAACGCGAAAATTAAAGTGTCCAAGGCAAATGCCTGTGAAGAAATCGCATTTCACCAGACACTACCTTGAAGACAAAAATTATTTCAATATCTCGCCGGTGAAATGCAATACTTAGCAAAATATCACTAACAGGGACATTGTTTCGCATTTCACTGGTCAAAAGATGCAAATCAAAAAGAGAAACATGAACTACAAATTAATTCTATGGAAACACAGAAATTTATGATAAAATCCTTTCTGGAAAAGTTATGCTGCTTTTAAAAGATACAAAGCACATAACATCTGTAATTATTCAAGTGTTATTAAAAATTCTTTCTATATTAATCAAATTTATTTTGTTAAAATACTTGTAATTAAAAAAATTTGTTACCTATCAAAGATTGTTGAACTGCTCTCCACACAAGAAATGGCTTTGAAATGCTTTTATATTGACCGTTAAGCATGTGGTGATAGTTCCAATGAAAAAGTTTGTGTCATAATGAAAAAATACATGCACATTGTCTCACTTAACACACCGTATCAAACTCTTCAGAAGACGTGCGCACTCTCTTTTTTCGAAAATACGTCACACATGTGTTACATAACACTTTTCCAAGTTTAAAAAAATTCCAGTAAGCGAGAATACATCACATGTGTGTCATTAACACTTTGCCAAGAACGTTGAGTCCATGCAAATTCACCGCCTTCGCCTTTCATCGCATTTCTAGCAAGCAGAAAACATTGCTACTCCGCCTTTACCTTTGGTGTTCCTTCCAATCTCCAAGCATTTCACTGCTTCCCCAACAAAGGAAACCTTCGAGCATATTGTCGTCATTAGGTTGAGATTGTGAAGAACAAGCTAAAAAGAAGGTATGGTTTCTACATCTTGCTTTTCAATAACAGCCTCCATTCAATGCATTCTTTTGATACTTTTCCTTAATCCTTTATGTTATTATGAGCTTATCACCACTACAAAAGAATTTTTTCCACAGTGGGAACATTCCTTAATATTGTGGAGATTTAAGGAAATATTCAAACTGCTTCCCTAATTCTGTGGATATTTTATGTAATTTTAAAAGCTTTCCTTAGATCAAAGCTCTTTTTTCTTGGTTGTGTCGATTTTTATGCTATTCATGAGTTGTCCGGTGAAACACGAAAATAAGGAGCTTCAAGGAGGTCTCCTGGCTTAAATTCCCATTTCACTAGACACAATGGATAACAAGTCCGGTGAAATGTGAAAAGAAGCAGCTGCGAGGAGGCGCCTTGCTTAACACTCGCGTTTCACTAGACACGCTCGAGAAAAATTCAGCTGAAACGCGAAAACGACATGCAGCATGGATACCTCTTGTCTGGGACTCGCGTTTCGCTAGACATGCTGGAGAAGAAGTAACGTGTCTTTTTTTGGCAGATGGCTAGGACTAAGGCAACAACAAGAAAGGAGAAGATTGATCCTAGGGATTTAGCATCAAAGATTCATCAGTCTTCAAAGCCTCAAAAGCTCTCTAGAAAGTCAAAGCCAAAGAGAAAGTTTTCTCAAAATGTCAGGTGCCTAAGGGAGATTAGGAAGGCAGTAAAGGCTCTTGACAATGCAATTCCAAAGTTGTCTTTTCAGAGGCTTGTCAGGGAAATTTGTGACAGATATAGTTTGGATAGTTTCAGATGGACAAGAACAGCTCTTAATTGTATACAAGAAGCCACAGAGGATTTTTTAGTTGAGTTTTTTCAAGATGCCTATATTTGTGCTGCTCATGCTCATAGGCTCACACTCATGGACAAGGACATGGTAATTCTTAGGAGGCTAAGATATAGATTTTCAAAGGTCCTTGAGCCAATTCCCCTCACTGATGTGAAGACATTTAATATCCTTAATGTGCCCCCAGCTAGGAGAAAGAAAGATGATTCTGGTCTCAGGGTTGAGGATGTCACCCATGAGAAGGATACAAGGCAACATGAAAAAGAGGAGAAAGCTAAAGAGGAACAGGCAGATAAATGGAGAGAGTATAGGAGGCAAAGGGTTGAAGAAAGGAAAACAGAGCAACTAGAGTCCTTTGAAAATGAGCTAGCCACCCTTCTTGAAGCAACTAATCCAAAAGGATTTAGTGTGTTTTGTTTCTTACCTGGTGACTTAGGCAAAAGAACTAAGGTTATCTCCTTTGATGCTGCACGTGTTCAGATTCTTAAGGATAAAAGAAGAGAAGTAAATGACAGTGTTATTCTTGTTGGCCTAAGGTATGTCCATCCATAATTACTTATACTTTTTTATATTTTTTTAACAATAAAATTTTTCTTGTTTATACTCACTATTTCTATGCCTTTTCTAGGTGTATAATGCATGAGTTTCCTTTGGATATACAACAAAAAATTGAGGTTCTTGATCCATCTATCTCATTCTTTATGAGGAACGAGCTTGATACAAGTTTGATTGAGCACTGGCTCAATTTGATTGACTTCGATACTTTGGAGCTCCTTATAATTCCATATAGTGAAAAGTAAGTGATTCAATATTCTATTAGAGTTTTTGAGATTTTATCCTACTAATTTGTTGAGATATGATTGCTTTTAGTTCTCATTGGAGCTTGATTGCAATAGACCTTGAGGATAACCAATGCTTTTTAATCAACTCTATGAAAGGAAGCCATGGAAATGCTAAATTGTAAGTTATATTATCCAAGGGCTTCTTGATATTTCAATTCTTTTTTTTGTAAGTACTCTAAATTTCAACATATTTTATATACAGAGGTGCCAAAAGATTAATTGAAGAGCTAAAGAAAAGACCCCCTATGCCGTCTGATTTGCTTGCAACAATGCAATATAGACAAGTTGCGGTAAGTTATTCATTAAAATAATTGAAACATGAGTTTATTCTATGAACTACCATTCGTCCTCTTTATAGTTTTACTTTGTGTTGGTGGTTGCAGTGTCCCCATCAGGATAATAGCCATTCTTGTGGCTGGAGGGTGATTGCAAATGCTAGAAGAATGGTTAACTTTGTTTATCTTAATGATGATAAACATGTAAGGGTAATATGAAAGATGCTAAACTTTAAGATAGATATTAATTGCAAATAGTCCATTGATGATAAAAATATAGTCTATTGTAAGAACAATAATGAACTAAAACTCTTTTTTCTATAAATGTGTGATAGTTTTCGAAGAATTGCTATACATCTGAGCATGTTTGGTATGTCAGAGCAAAGCTCTTGAAGTATATAATGGTCAATTGTATACAACCAACAACAAAGATTGGTGGGGATTTGCACCATGAAGGAGATCCGGTGCCTATAACCACGAAAGGCAAAGCCACAGCTTCAACACCTTCTATACCCAAGACATCAAAGAAATGCAAAAGGACTCCTAGAAAGGATAGTTCTCCAAAAAAGAAATAGCTTTGCCATATCGCCTTGTAAGCCTTCATATATAGAAATTTGCCCTTCAGCCCTTGTATATCTCATAGAGATGGCAGATAGACATCTGCCAAAAAATTTGTACATATATTTTATATTGATAGTAAAGATATCTTTTCTTGAATGTCCTTGCAGTGTATATTATTTTCTCTCCTTTTCGATATTTGCAAAAAATAAATTACAAATGTTTATTAGTTAGAAAGTGAGATCTTGATATACATCTAAGTAGATATAATATGATGTGAAAACATACTCGTTTCTTGTCAAGTTGGAATAGAAAGGAGCATGGTAGTTCAATGTCTTCATTTTGTAAATCCATCCTCACTTGATGTAGCGTACATGATTTTCTGATCTTTAAGATTGCAATAATATCCTCGTTGAACCAAATATCAAGATCCACTATAGGATCCTTACTGAAATCATTAAGATTCTGGTCTAAAGCAACTAGACTACTACCAACAAAATGCCATCGACTATAGTAAAAGCTAAGGATAAAATTTTGAGTAGCAATCATATATTTACAAGCTATAGAGTCTTGATCTATCTTACATATAATTTTTCATTATGTCCTTGTATCCCATCCTTCATCAACAAATTGTATGATATGATCATATGTTAGTCTCTTCACTGAAAGCATGGTTTTTGTTATTTTTATCTCCATATTAGAGAAGAAATCAATAAATATATTAATAGGCATCAATAAAGTAACTTTTCTTAGCCTACTTGAGATATTAGATTTTAGTGTTTTCTGTATCTCAAAAAATATCTTACATCTATAGCCCTCACTAGTAGCTGGACTTGGCAAAGGCCACTCAAAGCTTGAAAAATCTGGCAAAGGAAGGAATTTTGTTGATCCCCATTGGCAACGCCGCATAGGAATAACATAAGAATGGTCATAAAAGAATATTCCATTCTCTGCAAGCTCTGTCTTCTTTCTGCCTCTATACATTTCTTCTCCAATTGAACCATGTATAACATCAATAACATCAATAATAGATTCCATTGGTTGTCATTCCTCAAGATTAGAGGGATAGACATCTACAAGACAAACAAATATTATAATGAAAAAACCTAAACCATGTTTAAGAAAGGAAAAATTTTAAGAATCAAATTCTTACAATTTGGTCTATGCATTGGAAGCTTTGAAGATCCAGGTTTCAAACACAGCTCTCTATGCATGAACACATGTTGCACTAGTACCTCTTTGATGCTATTCTTATTTGCTCCAAGCTTAAAATCTCGGATTCTGCCCTTCCAAGCAGAGATAAACGAGCTCTCATGTCTTTGCCTTTTTCCACGTTTTGCTTGTTGCATGGTGATCCAACTACATTTGCTAATCATAGTAGGAATCCATCTTCCATCAGTTTGGAATGAGTTAAACACTGATATGGATGTGATTTGGGAGCTTGGACGCCTTGTTGAAGGTCGAATTTATGTATCCATGGTAGAAGAGAGAGATACATGCACGGAGAGAGAGAGAGAGAGAGAGAGAGAGACTAGGCTACCATAACGGAGGGAAAAACAATAGAGGAATAAAAGAAAGAAGGGAAAAAACTGAGCGCCATGCTTTTCACCAATTTGAATTTCGATTACATCAGTCATTATCATTAATCTAAAAACATCATTAAATAAAAGTAGCCGAGACTCTATGCCATTAATGCAAAAGATGTCATAATCACAAACATAAGAGACTAAAAATACATAATAAAAATACAAATTTGTAATATTATTATATTTATATATTTTTGTAAAATGATTTTTTAATTTTTTTTAATAGAAGTTCCGTTACGGAGGCTTTGTTCTTATTGGTCTAGAGCACTCTCTCTCCACATCCTAAAAGGCATTTTCGAGATCTCAAAACTCCCCTAATGCTGATAGAATCCGAATGCAGCGTAGGTATAGTATCAATCCCAAGGTCATTAACCAAACGGCCCAACCATATGGCCTCCTTGCAAGCCTCTGTGGCCGCAACATACTCAGCCTCAATGGTAGAGAGAGCCGTACACTTTTGAACCCTGGACATCCAAGAAACAACACCTCCAACATAGGTAAAGACATAGCCGGAAGTGGACTTCCTACTATCTTCATGTCCTGCATAATCAGAGTCTGTGTAGCCCACAACTAGAAAATAATAAAATTAAATCGACAAAAGTGAATACCTAGCAGTCTTTAGCTACAAAATAAATAAATAGGTTGGAACTCAATCCTAACCTCAATTTAATACGAGTATGCACTCTAAACTCATAAATGTCCATTAAGTTAAATATGTATTTTGCAGAATCACCCGCTATGGAATCACCCACTTGCACAAAAAATTAATGAGACGCTCGAAAAGGATAGATGTCCCCATCAACTTTTCGCACAAGGAATCCACCTTGTGTACGAGCCCCGAAAAATAAATATAATTTTATAAAATCCACCGCAAAACCTCACGGAATCCACCGTGGAATATAGCTTCTGGCATCATACCCCCGAGGTGGAATAGCAATTGTCCTCAATTGCTATTAGCTCAATGTGGAGTGAGCAGTGAGGGGTAAGCAATTAGGTCACAAGCGTGCATCCATTGGGCCTCTTTAACAGGATGATTTTAAAATTTCACCAAATATCTAGAATATCTACAGCCGATTCTAGTAGTCATAAAGTCGGTATCTAGAATAGTCTCAGGTTCAAGGATTTCAGTTTCTTCTTCTAACAAAGGAGGATTTTCATAAACAGGGTGGACAGGTAATTGGCCTTTGAAAGGTCGTAACAAACTGATATGAAAAGTGTTATGTATTTTCTAATGTTTGGGGTGTTCTAATTTAAAGGCATTGTCATTGATTTTGTGAATGATTTTGAAAGGTCCATAAAATCTAGAAGCTAACTTTACAACAAGGTGTTTCTCAACACTTTGTAGTCTTCGCTTTTCAATTCGTAACCAAATATAATCATTAACTGTAAAATTCATAGCTTTTCTTTTCTTGTTTGCTTGTTTAGAATATGATTGCTGGACTTTCACAATCATGTCTTTAACTTCATCGAAAACAGTAGCATGCATGTGGGCAATATCATCAACAGCTTTAGCTTTGTTTGATAATGAAGTAAGAGGTGTAGGCAATCTATATCCATAAATGATTTCAAAATGTGCTTTTCGTGTAGCTATATGTAGTGTGTTATTGTATGCAAACTTAAGTAAATGCAAGTGTGTATCCCATGTATGTGGTTTTGAAATTATGTATGCACGTAAAAGATCTAAAATTGTATTGTTTGTAGCTTCTATTTGCCCATTTGTTTCAGGATGAAATGCATATGAAAAATCAATCTTTGTTCCTAAGTTAGCAAACAAAGTAGTCCAAAAATTATTGCAGAATCTAGAATCACGATCAGAAATAATAACTTGTGGTAAACCATGGTTAGTGAAAACAGTTTTTAGAAACAATTGAGCAGCTTGAGATATAGTTAATGTTTTCCTACATGGAATGAAATATGCTTGTTTGCTAAATCTATATAAAATAGTCCAAATCATATCGTGATTAGCTTGAGTGTTAGGCAAACCAATAATAAAATCCATTGAAATATGTTCCCATGGTCTTTCAGGGATTGGTAAAGGCATTAACAAACCATACTGCTTACCATGGTGTCACTTAACTCTTTGACAAATTAAACACTCAGATACAAAGTTAGAAACACCGGATTCCATCTGTGGCCAATAAAAATCTTCAATCAAAGTACGTAAAGTGAAAATAATACCTCTATGGCCTTGATATAGGGGACAATGAATTTCATGCAACACAAATGATCTAAATGGAACAGTTACATATAACCTTTTCTCATAAAACATAAATCCATAAGCATAAGATAATGAATCAATTGGAATCCAATTATTGACAATTAATTTATTCCAATCAGCTTGAAAACTGGGGTCTTGATCATAGGTATCTTTCATAGGGATAAGAGAATCAAAAGATATTACAGAGATATTATGAGTAGTTGGTCTTCTACTCAAAACATCGGCAATAACATTTTCTTTTCTGGGTTGATATTGGATAAGTGGATGAAAACGTTGAATAAAAGTAGCCCATTTAATGTGTCGGTCAGATATTTGTGGCTGACTAAGGAGATGTTTAATACTTTTTTGGTCAGTCTTAATCATGAATTCAAATCCCATTAAATAGTGTTTCCATTGACGTAAAGCTTGTACTACAGCTAGCAAATCTTTATCGTAGGTACAATACTTAAGTTCAGAGGGTTTAAGCTTGCAGCTAGAGTAGGTTATGGGATGGGAATCTTGCATAAGGACAGCTCCTATTCCAAATCCATTAGCATCAGTGATTACTAGGAAAAATGGTCTAGTAAAGTCAGGAAGTTGCAATACAGGAGCATGAGTTAAAGCATGTTTTAGTAAATCAAAGGACATTTGCTGATTTTCGGACTAATGATACACAATATCTTTCTTTAATAATTTTGTTAAAGGTAATGTAAGCAATGAAAAATTTCTCACAAATTTTCTGTAAAAGCTAGCAAGACCTAAGAAAGAATATAATTCATGCACATTTTTAGGTATCGACCAATTCAATATTGCTTCTGTCTTTTTAGGATCAACTTTAATACCTTCAGATGAAACAATGTCCTAAGTATTCAATTTGTGTTTGAAAAAAATCACTCTTTTCAAGATTAGCATATAATTGATTGTCTTTCAGTAATTTGAAAACCAAAGATAAATGTTCATAATGCTCGTTCTCATTCTTACTGAAAACCAATATATTATCAAAGAAAACAATGACACAATGTTGATGCTTCAAAAATATGCGATTCATCATATGACTAAATGTGGCTGGTGCATTAGTTAACCCAAAAGGCATAACAAGAAATTCATAATGTCCAAATTGAGTTCTAAATGCAGTTTTGAAAATATCAGATGTATCCAGTCATACTTCATGGTATCTAGATTTAAGATCTATTTTGCTAAATATTGCAGCCCCTTGTAGTTTGTCCATAAGATTATCTACCCTAGGGATCGAATATCTATTTTTGACACTGATTTTATTTAGGGCATAATAATCAATGCACATCCTATAAGTGTTGTTTTTCTTTTTAACTAATAGGACAGATGCACCAAATGGAGAATTACTGGGTCTAATGAGTCCTGAGTTAACAATTCTTCAATTTGAGTTTGAATTTATTTTTTTTCAATTTGATTATGTCGATAAGGTGCTTTACATGGTGTTTGAGAACCTGGAATTAAGTCTATTTATGATTTGTAGGACGTATGGGTTGGTAAACCAAGTGGTAATGGTGCACAAATCGGATGCCGTAAACGCGCATAGTGAGCGTCAGAAGGTCCCCAAGAACAAAAGAACTCTACTTTTTGCACACAAATCAATGTAGAAAGCTTGCATGACATGAACAAGAAACCAATTGGGTGCAATCTCCCCCCATGTCTTGTGTGAGCGCTCCACAAAGCATGTATTTCATATATTAATTATCTTCAAGCTCAAATAATAGCCCAAATTACAAAATAGCACGCTTTAGCTTTTGAGTTTGCTTTTGCTCCAAATAGAAATAAAGCTAATGGACGAGCGCCCAAGAAGTCAAGCATATCCAAATATAATGTCCAAATACAAATATCTAAATTGTGCGCCCATGCACATATAAAAATAATAAATAAATATCAAACGCCTTGATAAATAAGCGCGACAAAATATAGGCGCCATGCCTAAGGTATGCGCCCATCAAAATATTGATGATAACTTGAATACACACTATCCTCCAATGCTTTCCACTGCCACTGCTGCTATCTCTACACATCAACTGAAGCATTCACAATCATTAGTAAAATAATACAATTAAACCGACAAAAGTGAATACCTAGCAGTCTTCAGCTACATAAATTAATTAATTGGTTAGAAATCAATCCTAACCTTATTTTATCACGAGTGCGCACTCTAAACTCATAAGCATTTATTAATTAAATATGTATTTTGCAGAATCACCCGCTATAGAATCACCCATGTACACATAAAATTAACAAAACGCCCGAAAAGGATAGACGTCCCCATCGACTTTCGCACAAAGAATCCACTTTGTGTATGAGCCCCGGTAATAAAAGTTTACGGAATCCACCGTAAAACCTCACGAAATCCACCGTGGCACGAAATCCACCGTGAAATATGCCTCCTGGCATCAGGTAAGTCAGCAATAAAACTGTCTTTAAATTGTGAAAGAAATTGTCATGCCTAGGATGCATTTTATTTTTCTTAACTTCAATTTCATTTATCCAGATTAAATGGGATTTGCTAACTTTCTTAATGCACATTTAGCGTGTGTATGACTAAGCAATGAAAATTTATCAAAAGTGTGCATACCATGCAATGTGATTTGTTTCCCATGAGAATGAATCTTCATTGAATGAGTGGAATAATCTATATCGGGATTATACTGATGATGCCAAGGCATTCCTAAAATAATGTCACTAGATTGCAGAGGCACAACTAAGAAATTTTTACGTTCAACATAATCACCAATTTTAATTTCTAAGTCATGCACTTCTTGTGTTCCATTGTATCTAGTGCCTAAGAATGTAGCCTTGATGCGATAATGAGTAGAAACGGTATGTAATTTCAATTCTTTGATCAATTTTTGTGGTATACCTGGTAAAGTATCTGAAGTAGTGCCGTTATCGTCATCGTCTTCCATGAAATCTGGCATTTTTTCATGGTCTTCATCTTCAGCCGCTCCCAAATAGTTGATGTGAACAATTGGCTTTTTGGATTGACAATTCGCCACTAGATGTCTAAGTTAATGGCATTTATAACAAACTATGGATTTGGCTTTAGACACATTATTGGTAATAGCGAAAAGTTTAGGAATGTTGGGATTTGGCTGAAGAGATGGCTTAGAATTTGGATTTATGTTTGATAGTAAAGCAGGGGGTCGTGTCCAAGATTTACGAAATGAAGATGGAAGAAAAGAGTTTTGATTGAATCTTCAAAAATTAGAATTGAATTTTTTTGTACCGAAGTTACCATTGTTTGAGATTTGTTGTGGTCGCTTCTCTCGTCCTCAAATTTTGTCTTCAGCATCATGGGCTAAGAAAATTGCATCTTCGAGATTCATTGGCTTGAACATGTTCACTTCCGCATAGAAGTGACCAAGTAACCCAGACATAAACTTGCGCTTATGGGTCACCTCAGGTACATCTTCGAGCATTCGAAGTTGCAATAAAGCATTCCAAAAACGCTCAGTACATTGGGAAATAGGCTCGCGATCGCTTTGTTGCAAAAGATCCCACTGTTTGATTGCTTTTTCGTGGAATTGGGGTGGAAGAAAATTTTGCAAAATTTTCTTTTGGAAAGTCTCCCAAGTAGTAGGACAATCAATGCTTTTGCGGACAATAGTCCACCATAGGGATGCTCTATCCACTAAATGATTAGTAACACACTTAATTTTATCTTTTTCGGCATACTGTTTTTCATTGAAATAATCATCAAATTGACTGATAAAAGCAAGTACAGTATTTCCATCGCGTGTCCCATTGAAAGTACGAAATTTGAAATTTCTTTTACTTATCTTTGTTTCTTTCCAAATAGATTGTGCTTCAAGTGTCGCATCGATCGTATGTCGTATCAAATTGACTGATAAAAGCAAGTACAGTCTTTCCATCACGTGACCCATTGAAAGTATGAAATTTGAAATTTCTTTTACTTATCTTTGTTTCTTTCCGAATAGATTGTGCTTCAAGTGTCGCATCCACGTATGTCGTATAATATCTTCCAGTTGCCGTCCATCTTGATCGGCAGTAGATCATTGAAGACTGGCCAATTGAGTTTGCAAAGTTTGACGTACTCTTCGCTCCTCTTGAAGCTGCATCATAATTAGGTCTAGTTTTTGTTCCATCGTTAGTTCTGATAGATCACCTTCGGCCATAAAATCTTCCATATTTTGATCAGTCATCCTGCAAAATTTCAAACAACCTCACACACTCGAAATCCTGTTAGCAGGATGAGCGTAGCTCAAGTTCAAGATTACAAGGCTTGCTTTTTTTTAGTGGCTTTTTATAATTTTTATTCTTCACGGCTATGGAAATTGATGTCGGTCTTCTTCCAAGAGGATACTTCATTCGTGTAGACTGCGTATAGCAATCTGTTTACTAGAATTTGGCTCTGTCAGAGCGCAGGTGTAGACAAGGGCTTGCAGAGAGACTGAAACGATTTCGGAAGTGATTCAAAGAAGAGCTCAGTGTGAACTTCCTCTATGCAGGAGATTAAAGATTAAATCTTTAAGCCTTAGTGAGACTTAAAGAGTTTAAGCTTTAAGTTTTAAAGCTTATTATCAATCGTTTTTCCCCCATGATGTCAGGACATATTGAACGGCACCGTCGAATGGCAGTTCGTCTTGCCGCCACAACGTCTTGAAATTCCAAGTCTTAAGCTTTTTTTAAAGCTCAAGTATTAAGCTTAAATACTAAACTAAACAAGATTTATTTCTGAGAAGAAGCAAACTTAGCAATGGAACTTCCCGGGTGGTCCTCCGCCTGTAGAGGCTGGTCCTTCACAATCCAACTGTGTAGTAGGGGGTTCTTCACTGCCAGGAATGCGCTGGTATTGACGGATTGTCGCGAGACTGACTGTAAAGCTCGATCATTCCAGGAGCTTCGCCTTTGCGTGAGATGGTAAGCGATTGGAGTCTCAGCTTCGCTCTGATACCACTGGTGTGCAAATCAGATGCCATATGCATACACAACAAGCACCGGAAGGTCCCCAAGAACAAAGAACTCTACTTTTTGCTCAAAAACCAAGAGAAAAGACTTACACGACATGAAGCAAGAAGACCAATTGGATACAATCTCCCCCCATGCCTTGTGTGAGCACTCCACAAAGCATATATTTAATATATTATTTATCTCCAAGCTCAAAAATAGCCCAAATTTACAATTAGCACGCTTTAGCTTTTGTGTTTGCTTTTGTCCAAATAAAAAATAAAGCGATTGGGCATCACAAGAGTCGGGTTGTGCCCAAATACAATGTTCAATAATGAATATTTAAATCGTGCGTCCATGCGCATACAAAATAATAAATATATGTCAAGTGCTTTAATAAATAAATGCGTCAAAATAAATATTGGTGCCACGCCTAAGACACGCGCCCATAAAAAATGATAATTTTTTCTAAATAACTTGAATACACGCTATCGCCCAATGCTTCCCAGTGCCACTGCCGCCTGCTCTACACATCAACTGAAGCATTCACAATTGTTAGAAAATAATAAAATTAAATCGACAAAAGTGAATACCTAGCCGTCTTTAGCTACAGAATAAATAAATAGATTGAAACTCAATCCTAACCTCAATTTAATACGAGTGTGCACTCTAAACTCATAAACGTCAATTAATTTAAATATATATTTTGCGGAATCGCCCACTTGCACAATAAATTAACGAGACGCCCGAAAAGGATAGGCGTCTCCATCAACTTTTTGCACAAGGAATCTACCTTGTGTACGAGCCCCGGTAAATAAATATAATTTTATGGAATCCATCGCAAAACCTCATGGAATCCACTGTGGAATATGCCTCCTAGCATCACTGTTGTAGCCCTGTGATTGTATAAAAGCATCAAACTTATGATACCACTCCCTAGGTGCCTGCTTCAAGTCATAAAGAATTTTCTTCAACTTGCACACTAAGTGCTCCCTGCCAGGTTCTGCAAAGCCCTTAGGCTGCTCCATGTATATCTCATCATGCAAATCCCCATGCAAGAACGCAATCTTGATATCCATCTGGTACAAGTCCAAGTCAAGTTGCACGACTAAGGCCAAAACCAAGCGTAGGGTGGATCATCTTGACCACAGGAGAAAAGACTTCATCAAAGTCAACTCCATGGTCGTGTTTAAAACCCTTAGCGACAAGTCTTGCCTTATAAGCCGACTTGGGGTTTCTAGGGTTACTTTTCAACTTGTATACTCATTTGCATGGCAAAGCCTTCTTGCCCTGAGGCAATGCAACCAAATCCCAAGTCATATTCTTGTGCAGAGAGTCTATCTCAGACTGCATAGCCCTCTCCCAAGAGTGACTATCACCCCTGTGCATAGCCTCATCATAGGTGAGAGACTCTCATGCATCTGTAGCTAAGACATAATGCATCGATGCACATACATAGAGTGAACATCGGTCAACGACATAGCATCACAAGAACTAGCTGTAAGTATGTACTCCTCAACGGAGTCATTAGTATACATGACATTTATCTCCTCAATTTTCACACTGGATTTCGCAGGCATAATGCTGCAATCAATGGACTTTTCTTGTACTTTGTCTTTCCCCTTCTCTTTGCACTTCTCATTGTGCAACTCATGACACTGTGGGCGTATATGACCCTTCTTGCCGCAATGATGACATGTCACATTAGAATTTCTCCCACGAGACTTGTTGTGCGACTTACCACGCGACTTAGACCTAGACTTCTGTGAGTCTCTCCCAGGGCCATTCCCACATTCATTCTTGCAATTACCATCTCTGCCTCTAACAGTCAAAGCATGCGACACACGAGAGGCATCCAAGTTCTTATGGTTAATCTCTTCCTACAAAAGAACACTCTCTACATCAAGCAAGTTCAAAATAGTAGCAGGAGCACATAAGGCAGTGCGGAATACATCCCATGACTCACTTAGAATCCCAAGAAAAAACAATGGAGTAACCTCATCATTAAAGGTAATACCCTACGAAGTCAAGTTCTTAAGAATAGCATGAAACTAGCTCGAATGAGCAGATATTGTCATATTCTCCTTTATGCCCAGGTCCATAAGCTGCTTCAGCCAATACATCTTACTTGCTGGACTTTTCTTGTCATAGAGGTTCTTAATTTTATCCCAAAGCTACCAAGCACTCTGTGCTTCCTCAACCACATTGTAATGCACCTGTTCAGTGAGAGACAAGATGAGGGTGGACTTGCATAACTCATCAAGCTCATCCCATTCGTCATCAGTCATAGTTTCAGGCTACTTGCCATGCATCCTTAGTGGCTTTATCTGCAATTTCTGCACCAATACCTGCCAAACTTGGCTCTTCCAATAGGCATAATTTGTACCATCAAGCTTAGTGATGTTGAAGATAGCACTGTCAGTGGAAGAAGAACCCATAATGCAGTCCAAAACAGTGCAGACACTTCAAAATTACTTGTTGTTTTCTACTGTAAACAGTCAAAAATACCACCAAAACCAAGGCAAAATGACCACGAATTGATAGCTAATGATGCTACCCGCCAAGTACCATCAAAAGTATATAAAATCAGGATGATTTATCATGAAAATTCCACATCAATCTATACATAACTGCTTGCTATAATAAATTACATCCAGATACAATGAGAGCAAACAGTAGGCAAAATCAATGCACCAAGTCAACCACTGACTGTCAAAGCATAACCAGCATCAAGCGGACATAAATCAGCATATGACAATCATACGAACATCAAGCAAACACCCAAGCATGTCAAACGAATCTGTCAATAAGCCGGAACACCCCCTGTGTAATAGGGCAAAGTGTACACAACACTAGCAAGACCTGACACAAAGAGGTGTATGCTCAGGGAGTGCAAAGCCCAAATCAATCCAAGTACATGTATGCGGACCATGGCATATCAACCATGCAACATCGAAGTGAAGAAGATCCCAATCTCAGAAGACTCAAAGCTCAATAGCATAAACCACCTGTTCAATGTCTATCAAACATCCAACGATGCTCCCACTAGCAAAAAAGCCATATGGATCAAGCCAAGAAGCTCAAGAATAAAATATGTGAGCACCAGTTATGAAATATCCAAGACCAGACATCAATAAGACATCATGAGTATATAGGCTCTGTAGCCTCCAATTAGAGCATCCATAGACATCAATTGTATCCCAAATACAACTCCGGCAAGCCAAGAAATATTCCAAGTAAGTTTCGAGAATCTAGATGTAAGCCAAGACAAGGCACTAGTAGCAATCGGCTCCAAACAATGTAACTAGCATATAGTAGTGGCATAGGCCAAGCATGTTAAGACCAGCCAAACATAGGTAACATGCATGCCATATGTACATCCAAGATAGAGCATCGAATGCATTCCAAAGCTGATCTCAAGCTCAAATGAAGATCTGAAACCAAAGACAAGCTCGATGTCGTACCCCCGAAGGTCAATACTTCATTGCATATCCCAAAGACAGCCCCCGAAACTAATAAGCATAACCAAACTGGAGGTAAATAACATATCAACCAAGGTAGCATAAATCCCAACCAACAACGAAGTGTCCACATCCAAATCAAGGCTCAATAGCTCTCAAATAGCATATTTGGGCATAAACCATGATGACCAAGCATCAATACATCCAACAGGACACTCGAATGTCAACAAAGAGCATTATGCATAAGCCGTCCCTGATAAAACCTTGCTACCCAAACAATGTACAACAGTAAATCCTTGCATAAATCGAGCTATGAAAGCTCAAACCAAGTCCCAAAGCATCTCAAAACATTGGCAAACATCCTCAAAGTATCTAGGCATCAAATACCAAGCCTTGGGAGCATCACATAAGCTAAGAGCATGATATTTTCTTGTTGTAAATCAACTCAGATATGTTGTAGAAAATGTTGTGATCAAAATTTGGCAGATCTAACATCGCCATCACGTCCGGAGCATGTCAAAACCCCAAGTTAGACTCTTACCTTGCCTAAATCGGGTTCCGGATGCCCGAGATATGAGAAAAAATAAGATTTTTGAGCCAGATTTTGAAAGACCAAAAAAAACGTGACCTGACTGTGGGGCCTGTTGGTTATATTGAGGATAAGGGGGCAAATGGAGGTATACAAGGTGCCCAATAAAGCCAAGGAACACCTGCAAAGAGCCTATGAGGGCCGAGGAGAGGAGGGAGATGAGATCTTACCTCGGGGGGAAGAAGCCATGGCTGGCATTGAAGTTCCAAGCTCTAGGTCTTCAATCTGGGCTGAAGTAATGACGGGCCAAGCTCCATGATCAAGCTCTAATCGAAAGCTTTGATAACAGTTAAAAGGTGAGAAGGATCGAAGCTTGCTTGGAAATGAGCTATGGCGGAGAGCAAGAGCAAGAAGCGAGAGAAAAACAAATGGGAACTCCAACAATCACAATGTGTGATCGGGCCTTCCTCTATTGAAACTGTCACTAAAAGAATAAAGAATAAAGTATAGTAATACACGGGCGGCTAGATAGAGGCGTCTTTACCCCCAACAATCATAGCTACCACTTTATAAATAAAAACAACACCAATCACATTAAGGCAAAAGGTGGTTTATAAATAATCTAGTTATACGTTAGTACTAGCCATTATTGCCGCCCACAATAGATATTACCACTAGGACAAGAATTGAGATGTTTCATCTTCACGCATGGGTAAAAATGGTGGCTTTAAATTGGCTTATGAGCAACATAGTTAAAACAAAAAGAGGAAATGTGAGTTGATGATGATGGGAAATGGAAGAAATAAAACTAAAATTGACATAGTGATATTTTAAAGCATGAAAGGGTATACTATAGGGAAACAAAATGTGGAAGAGATTGGACAATATTATAATTTCATAATGGCCCTAATATTCAAGAGTTCAAGGGAGCAAGATATAGCCGACCTTAAGGTGGTGTGTAGGCATATGAAGTTTAAAGAGCTCATTTCTCTCTTACCATTTGATAATTGGTGGTTCTTATCCTAATCTCTCTAGCTTATTATATATTCTATACCAAAGTTTAGCTCTTGATTCATCAACACAACTACTACAAATGTACCCTATTTATAGTTTTGGCTTTAGTTCCTAAAACAAACACCATATTTATAAAAATGGTTAATGTGATATTGTGACAACAAGCATTATCAATGTTTTTTGTGCAATTGAGATAGTAAACTTTCCCTTTCATAGTGAGGCTACTTTATCTATGCCTCAAGCTTCATATGGGCAAGTAAGATGCTTTCCTTGACTATGATAGGCAAAACAATTGCATTCTAAACAAGGTCATTTCCTCGTCAATAGCTTGACATGTATGGGCATAGGATATTTTGAAGTTAAATGGGAATCATTTGTGGGTGCTTTTACAACTACAAAAGGTGTGGTACTTCTCATTGAAGAAGCTAGAATTTCCATGCATGTATAACCCACCCTAGCTTCCTCCTTTGGGTGCAATTAATTGATGAGATCTTACAAGGATATATTCAAACATAACTTACCATGCTCATCAAATTGTTATTGATGAGATTCTACAAGGATATATCCATATACAACTAACTATGCTTGTCAGATTGAAAAGAAAGTCAAAATTTGGTTAACCTAAACCACCTCTAATTTTGTATATACTTACTCTCCATCTAAAAGTAATTCTATGAAAAAGGCAATGAATGAGAAAAATCAAGAAGTTGAAACATGTTAAGAGCAAAGTTAAGACAACTCAAGATCAAAGTTACGTTGATCCTAAAATAGCAATAGATAGACACAATCACTCCATGTCATATAGACTACATGACTAGAATTGAATTCTAAGACATTTACGTTTGCAATGTGTGAGCTGATGAGAAAATTAGCTATAATGAATGGCATCCATATATATGATGGCAAATTGTATAGAATAAAATGTACAAGGACCCAATATTCAAAAAAACATAAGGCCATTTTGTGGAGCATCTCATAGGACACCCATTTGATAACTTCCAATGATTCTATATACTATGTCAATCCGGATTAGTTCAAGTTGCTATTAGCTTAACTACTCCATCTAACCCATAGGCTAGACCCACATAGGCCTTCTATTTGCGCAATCACCAAACACGATCTACAATCAATTGTAATACACAATAATTATGATACATTTCTAGAAGTTTTCAATCAGATATAGGTATACTTAAGTTTAGCTTTCTTTTTGTAACGATTCCTATGACTATCCCCACTAATGAAGACAATATGGGAGGGCACTCTGATATGATTAGAAACAAAAAAGTTTGCCTGATTAAATACTCCACCTTTACAAAATAAATCATATTTCACATATGAACTTTTTCACAAGTATACAACCGATTTGAATTGTTAATAGGCTCTTTAAGCTAATGGATCTTAAATGGTACTATCAAATCCAAAATGTGGTTTGGTTAGTCATGGTGACTATCAAGCCATTTTACATTTGAATGGTGCAATACTTTGATGTGGATGATGTTTAAGTATGCGGGAAAATTTATACTTGGCTAATAATGGTTGTATTGCATATTGTATTCGAAGATCACATGCTATGACAGAGACCTTTCAAAGAGGCAACCCTCGTTCCTTGTCTCGAAAAGAGAAATTCATATTGTGTTAAACTTAACTAGAGTATGAATTGCAATGAAAAGATCTTCGAATAAAGGTGGTCTCAAGGACTTCCTATAGTGTGCACTCTACTAGGCAAAGACTATTCATTTTGCAAGATAGAAAGCCAAATGGATACTGGTCCTTGATCCATTGAAGAAATAAATTTGGTTAGATATTGGTATTCTTGATCATTATGAAGGGAGGAAAATATAGAACTATTTTTATGCAAATCAGCCTCTGAGCAATAGTATATTAAATTTAGTTGTAAGGAATCTTACCTCACTAAACAATGCCCCTTTGGCAAATGCCTAGTTTATTGAAAATTAAAAACCTAACCTGCCATGAAAGTCATATATTTGAAGAGAAAAAAACTCATATATATATATATATATATGTTATTACATGCATGTGCTCGTAGTAAAACCCAACAATGAATAATGACAGTATATATCAAGGCCCCCAATTGCAGTGACATTAGACTTCTAAAGTAATACTAGTACAATGTAAGCACAAAGATGCAATAGAAAGAATGTCAAATGGTACAATTAAACCTAATGATGGTCCAGTCAAATGAGTCACAACATGGACTACTTTGTGACCAATCCCTAACTCAGATCATAAAATGCGGAGGAGTATGTGCATGCTAGCATCTAGTGCAAGTTCAAGTGCTTACCTATAATGATGGACCACTCAAAGGAGTACTCGTGTTATCAATGCCTGCCCATGTGTGGGTGGGTACATGCAAGCATCTAATGCAAACTCCAGTACTCCTCTATAGGAAGGCCAGCAAACTGATAATATTTCACTTTAACAAGATGAAGGGCAAGCTCAACCATGGGGAAGACGAAGTACCACAAATAGGGATAATGTCAGACTACATTTTAAGAATGTGTAATAATACCACTCAAAGTAGATTTGCGTGCATGTGTAAACATGCATTGTGCGCAAGCAAATATATATGACATACGCATGCACATTATCCCAATAAGTAATACCAGCATGGAATCTTTTTGGGAGCATTCCACTCTATTAAACTTTGTTTGATTTTGATTGCTAGGTCTTTAACTACACAAAATCTCTTTTCATGGAAAGTCCAATTACTTTATCATGATGGATTTCTTATTTTACAGTCATCCATAAACAAGTCAAAATCTCCTGAGGAACGTATGTTTTCCACATTAAGTGAGACAAACAATGACAAGTACGTCATTCTACAAGATGTGCAGGTCATCTAAAGTTTGAAAGAAATTATTGCCAGTTGAAGTACTACGTTCCAAATCTTCTGCCATTGGGTAGACAGGATATCAGGGTACA
Source organism: Lygodium microphyllum (assembly GCF_053477565.2). NCBI lineage: Eukaryota > Viridiplantae > Streptophyta > Polypodiopsida > Schizaeales > Lygodiaceae > Lygodium > Lygodium microphyllum. The sequence continues at coordinate 23,404,859 of NC_141162.1, read as the reverse complement.
TGCGTACACCAGCATCCACGTCCCACTGACACTTACATACATGTTGATGTTTTGAACTTCCACTAACTATATATCAGCCATTTCTATTCAACAGCAAGTTTACCTTGTGTATGGCACTTCAAGCTTCAAGGGTGCAATTCTTACATGACCCTTGGAATAAAATGGGTAATAATCAGCCTGTAGATGGAACTTCTTCAATACAAAGGCAGATATGATGAATCGTAAAATAAAATCACTCTCTTCCAGATCAGAAGAGTGACTCTAAAACAGCACCCTGCTCCAGACAGGTATCTAATCACAGCCTATCTGAGGCAATTGCAAGACTTGTTACCAAATAGACTTCCCAGCAGTCTGCATTCAAAACATCAGATTTGAGTATCGTACATCCTGAGGGAGCCTTTAAAAACTGCCGATTCTAATGTATGAGGGTTTCACTCAATATAGGTAGACTTGCCTATCCAGGAAAACCTTATGCAACAGTTACCTTAAATAAACAGATTTAGAAACATTTGTACACAAGGTTTTATTCCATTTACACTATCATCCAATAGACAAGTAGGGATTTCAACACATTAGCAAGTGGCACTCTAAAGCCAACAAGAATATTCAACAGATTCTTCAAAAAAAGACCTAACCAGCCATCACCTCCTTTTTGGTGCTGTGCATATCACTTGCTGCTTCCATAACATCTACATCATTCCATGAGGCTGCAGGAAGCATCACTTTTTCAAGCTACCATCAATAGTAGCTACTATAAGTACTAAGTATTACAAATAGTAAGCGACAATTGACACTAGAATACTACTCTCCATACAATGATCACAACACAAGCAAGGAGGCCTCATGAGCAGATAAAGACTGTCCAAAACCTTTATTTTGTCCTCCTGAGCTTGATGCAGCAAATCAAGAATTGGTCAAAGTGAAAGACTTGCTCTAATAGCCTTGAATCACTCAAAGCAGCACTAAAACCAGGGTCGGGGGTGTTTAGAATCCATGATAGAATGATTAGCAGAAAAGTATGGTACAGCACACTGCCAATCTAGCAGCACTTTAGCACTCAAATATGCAAGTCCAGCATCAAAGATGGTCTCTAGATCAAAATATGCAAGTTACACAAAAAATGTGCCTGTAGATCAGAATGCAAGCACTAAGATGCTCCAAAATACTGAATTTGAACATAGTTTCTTACGCATAATCCGCATGCAACAGGCAAGACGCTCAACTATTTGCACACTGCAAAAAAACCTCAAATACAATAGTGGATACTATATGCAATGCTGTACTACTATAACAAACTGCATGCTGTTAGCTGAGCTGATGTGATACTCTTGAAACTAATGTGAACTCCTGCGATGAAGATTTCAGCTATGCCTGATCACTACTGTAATGCAATATTGCTGTGCAACCTTAAAGCGCAATGCCTAAGACTCGATAAGTAGGCTAAGACTGCAAAATGGTGTGGTGATCAGCGGTCCAACAATGAAACTGGCAAAAGATAGCTCTACCCTGATGTGACATAGTCTTGATCACAATTGTTGATTCTAGGGTTTTCATCATACAACCTTGCTGGTCACTTAAGTTCAATGTGCACCTAATATACGAGGGAATAATAGAGTATTAAGTGTAAACTCTTCTTGACCTTTTCACTAAGACCCACACTAATATTTCTTCGAGAAACCTATTTCTGCCTCTTAAAAGGTGGAAGGTTCACAACCCAGAGTCTCCAGAGTAAGACCCTGGCTAGAAAATACGAGAGTATTAAAGCTGCAGATGATCAGTGCTCCAATTGCTCTTTCATAACAGAAGGATAGGTGATTTAGGCGAATGCTCAGATGCACATTTGCTGTGCGGCCTTGTATCAAGAACTAATAAATTTGTTCAAGGCAGTGGAAATAGGGAGATAGGATGCAGAATGACAATTCAGATGTGTTTCCCAACATCAAACAGAACATCTTAGCAAAAATCTATGCCTGAAAGTTTGTAACATACAATTCTCGCAAGATAGAATAAGGTTAATTGATCAAGAATACACAATGATGCTTATGTCTGCCAGAATCAGGAATGCAAGAAGGAGAAGCTCAATGTATTATAACTCCAGTATTGTGTCCCAGTACTACCTGACATAAAGCTGCCCTGAGTTCGCCTTAGAAAATGGCATGCAGTCACCAGAGAAGGATTTGGAGATCTACATTATTGCAGTTCACAGAAAGTTCCTTCAGGGAAAGCCAACAGCAATGAATCTACTGCAGACCTCACACGATGTAATGCCTGTGTTACATAATAACACAAAGACCTCCATTAGATGACCAACTTTTTCCAACTGATTCTTTCAGGTTCACTGAGTTTATTTGAGAAGTTCAAAACACAGTCAATACAGGCAGAAAAAACAAAGACACTATTTTCCCAGCTCCTGTTCATCAACCTCAGTCGTATTAACTTCACCACACAAGATAACAGCTCATGTCGCACCCTAGCTATAAGCTTACAGTTGTCCCCTAGGGTCCGGTGCACACAATGATTCAGCACATAAAACTAGGTCATTCTTGCATAAACACACAGCTTAAGGGAGATCTCATTCCATACAAATTGTTCTATCATAAAGCATACATAACATCTAGCCTTTGGTGGACAAGCAAGTAGGATAGTTGCAGTAATTTAAATGAAGATTGTGTTAGTTACACAGGGTTCAAAGTTAAGGCCAAAGGAAGCAAGTCTCTTCATAGAAAACCATTAAGTCTATGCACGCTCCCTGTCTACCTGCCACACAGTCTCGTCTATGCAGCACTTTGCTACCAATCAACTTTCAGCACATGCCCCGTGCATACCTTGCAGCTTGCTCTTTGCCAAATGCACCCATATTGACTGCCTACACACTCTCTGTCTAGCTACCACAAAGTTTGGTCTATGCAGCACTTTGCTACCAATCAACTTTCCGCACATGCCCAGTGCATAACTTGATCTTTGCCAAACCCACCCATATCTGCAGTGAATATCTTTAAAGCCTAAACACCCTTAAATAGTATTCTCCTCATTCAGTGGTCATGTACTACAAGATCCAGTTTACCTACTATCTACTCATCTTACTCTAGCTGCATGTCTTGATCCTTGCATTATTCATAGTAACTTCTAGATGGCAGAGAATGATTCATGCCGGCCGATTGCACAGACCAGAGACTAGAACTCAGGCCACACTGGCCTAATAGATACCAAGCCAGTATAATCCATGTTGAAAAAAATGTGCATTCAGGGTTGCAAACCTTCCACAAGCATAGTATCCTGTAAGCTCACATTTTCAGCTTAGGATACAGTCAATTGACTTCTTAGTGATCTCATGAAATCTGAGCCTTGCTATTAATTCCTGGCCAGAGGAACATTAGCACTATCTATAGCTATCATAAACAGGAAACATGAGATTGATACTTCCAACATCCTCTGTATTATTACTTACTTTTCCCACAATTGTCACTACAAGACGATTGTGACCTGCGCTGCCTTCCTTTCTGGTTAATTGTCGAGATTCACGATAACAACCTACAACACAACATACACAATTTTGTTGAAATGTGGAAGAGCTCCCAGAATATTAATGTTCTAAAGCAATAAAACTATCTGCACAATGGCTTGAAGCAAAGTTAGCCCCTCTACATTACATCCTCATCACATTTAGGTTACTCTAATTTGAGACATGTTGAATAAAGTCTGATAATTCCTTCTTTCTGTTTTTCACTTCTAAGAGTAGCAAGTGCAGATGCACCATAAATAAGTCTTAGTCATTTTTAGTACACTGACCGATGGAAAGGTCTGGATACTCAGAATCAATTCTTGCCAGCGGGCATGCCAGTTCCAACTGGAAAAAACAAGGGCAACTTCTCATATAGGACAGAAAAGAACTTTGTCATGTTCTCTGAATAAGGGAGTATAAGCAAAGAATGGAGCAGAGAAAGAAATGTAAAAGAACCTCTGGGATATTTGTGCGCAGCCTGACAGATGTAAATGGCTGTTTGCCCTCAAACAATTCTGTATCTTTGCTCATCTCCAATAAACACCGCCACTGCAAATCTAGCTCTGCAACTGTTGTGCCCGAAAGGACAAACACATTTCGACACTTTATCTATACAGCAGCAAGAAGAAATAAACAAATCAACATGATATGCAGATTACTTTTGAGACACGACCTACAAAATATTATTTCAGAAATGCCAAAAAAAAAGAAATAAAAAAGATTTCAAGACACTACAATTTTTAAGCAAGGGAATTCAATATGAAGAAAGATACATACCAGCATATTCGTAGTCACTTTGACTAGCTAGAGGCTCATTTTGTGATATCTACCTCACTTGTGATATTCACTCTGGTATGTTTTTTATAGGATCTCTCTTCTTTTGGAAGGGGAAAGAGCTGGATGCTTGCATCCCATATCTATAAATGGGCGTTTTTATAGATGTTGCTAGTCCTAATTTTGACTCATCCAACTGTCACAAACCCTAGGCTTTGTCAAATGGCTTCACGCTAAAGTTTGCGAACAGAGAATTGGCTGATTGAGCAGTTGTGAAGTCTAGGCTTAATTACAATGTAAAAAGATAGTCGTGCAGTTTTCTCTATTTTCCTTATGTGTCTTGAAATGTAGTGACAGGAGAGGCGCGGAGATCGAGACAATGAGTCGTTACGCACAACGAGAAACAGAGAGAGTGAGATAGAGCAGAGTAGAGAGTGAGCACGTTTGTAGGTACAATGACGACGAGAGTGTACCTTTAGGTTTTTAGATAGATATATATGTTACAAGTGCTAAGGGTGTGTTCACACCCGAGCACATTTAAAGGCACAAGGGCCTTTTGTTCCCAACAACCTCCCACCTAAAGGCAATGTGCCTTAAGAAAAGAATTAGCTAAGTCTAGAAATGTACAAAGCTGAAATACATATATCTATCCAACTCCCATCATCTGTCAGCAATGAGTAAACCACTCTGCTGGAGACCCTTCGTGAGAAGGCCTGCACGATTATCATCTGTATGCACTTTGACAAGCTCAATGTTCTTGCTGTCAAGTACATCTCTAATGAAGTGGTACTTCACCTGTATGCGCTTTGTCTTTGCATGAAAGACAGGATTCCGTGCTAGCATGATAGTACTCTAACTATCACAATGGAGAACAGGTAACTCTGTGATGCCAAGCTCTCCCACCAAACGTGAAAGCCATAAAGCCTCCTTGCATGCCTCAATGGCAACCACATACTCTGCCTCTGTAGTAGACAATACAACACACTTTTGTAGCCTGGGGATCCAAAAGACCGCTCCTGTGAAAGTAAACACATACCCAAAAGTGGACTTTCTGCAATCCGCATGACCAGCATAGTCTGCATACGTAAAGCCAACAACAGATGCCTTTTGCTTTCCAAAGCAAATGCACAACTCCTTTGTGCCTTTGAGGTATCTCATAATACCTTTCACTGCATCCCAATGCTTCTTGCTAGGGGTTGCCATGTATCTGCTAACCACTCCCACTGCAAAGGCAATGTCAGGATGTGTAGCAACCATAGCATACATCAAACTACCAACAGCTGAAGCATATGGTATCTTGGCCATTTCAGCCTTCTCATCATCAAATGTAGGGCTGTCCTCTATACTGAGTTTCACATATGGAGACAATAAAACCCCAATTGTTTTCTCCCCCTCCATATTGAAACGCTGCAAAACCTTGGAAATATACTCCTACTGAGATAGATGGAGTAAGTCTGTCGACCTATCTCGAAGTATTCGCATGTCAAGAATGTGATTTGCATCACCAAGATCCTTTATGTCAAAGCTGCCATGAAGACTTTGCTTTAATGAATCCAAGGCATGAGTATCCCTGCCAACAATCAGCATATCATCAACATACAAAACCAAGATAATCAGGCTGCCATCTGTTGCCTTCTTGGTGTACAAGCAATAATCCACTTGACTTCTATAAAAGCCTTGGGACTGCATGAATGTATCAAACTTATGATACCATTCTCTTGGTGTTTGTTTCAGCCCATACAAACTCCTTTTGAGTTACATACCATCCTTTATTTCCCTTGTTCAACAAACCCTTCAGGCTGATGCATATATATGTCCTCATGCAGATCACCATGTAAAAATGTAGTCTTTACATCCATCTGTATAAGCTCCATATCCTCAACTGCAACCAAGACCAAAATGGTTCTCAATATAATCATCTTGACTACAGGAGAGAAAATCTCATCAAAGTCAATTCCATGCTCTTGCCTGTACCCCTTTGCAACCAATCTTGCTTTGTACTTTGGTGAGGAACCAAAAGTGACCTTTATCTTGTAAACCCATTTGCATGGAAGTGTTTTCTGTCCTTTAGGCAACTGCACCAAGTCCCAAGTGCCATTTTTCTCAAGAGATTCCATTTCTGACAACATGGCTTTATACCACTTCTTGTTGTCCTATCTGTCCATTGCTTCCTTGAAGCAAGACAGTTCACCACAATCTATCAACATGACATAATCAGCCACATTGTTTGCACCAAGAACAAATCTGTCAGGTTATCTAGTAGCCCTGGACGATCTCCTAACCCAATGGTCATTGTTTGCTGACTGTTCCTGCAAATTTCCATTTTCTGCATGCTATCATGGCATTTTAGCATACAAATCACTATTAACAGCTTCTTGTCCTGGCTGTTCCTGCACATGTAGTGGCTCAATATCATGGGCAATAGCTGGCTGATCATTTTCAACATCATTTCCTACATTTACAAGTTCATTTACAGCAGATATTTGCTACTGTACAACGGGCACATTTTGCTGTCCAAAAGGTATTTCTTCCGGGAATACAACCCTACGGACCTCCTCGGTCTTTTCGGGCTGTTTATGCATGCGATCTTCCTGAAAGATAACGTCATTGCTGCGTACTACTTTCCTTTTCTCGAGATCCCACAATTTATACCCCATTTCATCCTCGTCGCCATATCCTCGAAAAATGCATTTACATGACTTTGGCTCAAGTTTGCTGCGTTTTTCTTTACGAATGTGCACAAAAGCCTCGCAGCCAAACACTTTCAGGTGAGCATATGAAGGTGGCTTCCCCCCCCCCCCAAAAAGACCTGTTTGGTGACCAATTAATTAAGTGAACGGCTATCATAACAGCCTCTATCCAAAAACCATGGGATAACGCAGCATGAGATAGCGAGAAAGCACTTTCATTCATGTTTGACTCATGTGCCTTAACCGACCATGCTACAAAGGAACATTTGGCTGCTTGGTCAAGGCAACAATATGGTCACGCACACTAGATACATGAAGTGGATACAAAGTATCCCTCTTGCAACCTCTGGCAATCACTCTTGATCCCTTACAGATCTTCCATTTTTCATCACCAAAGGTGGTATGAAAATCATCATCATCTAGCTTCCCTGTGCTAATCAAGCTCTTCTTGAGCTGAGGTACATGCCGTACATGCTGAAGTGTAAAGAGAGAGCCATGCTGAAATTGTAACTGCACACTGTCAATACCTGCAATCTCACATGCATAGTTGTCCCCAAGATGGACAACACCATGTCGACCCCCTGTATAGTCAGAGAACTACTCACGATGAGGGGTGGCATGAAAAGAAGCACCTGAATCGGAAATCCAGAGATGCATGTCATAATCTATATCTGCAAGTAAAGCATGTGCACCAAAGTGTGAAGAGACAGAGAGTACGTCACTCCCACTATCACTGTCATGAGTGACTACATTCACCTCTTCAATTTTGACACTGCTCTTCTTGGGCTGACTGTCTTTCTTCTCTTCCTTGCTATCATCTGTCTTCTTGCCCTTTCCTTCCTTGCTATCATCTATCTTCTTGCCCTTTCCTTTCTCTTTCTTCCATTTGTAGCAGTCACGTTTAAAGTGATCCTTCTTGCCACAATGATGGCATCCAACATCTTTGCAACGTGATTTACTGCGTCCCTTGCTATCATATTTGCTCTGTTGCTGTGATCTGCCCCTAATATGCAAAGCACTAGAAGACTTACTCGATGCATTGTTCTGCCGATTCATTTCTTCCATGAGTAGAGCACTCTCTACATCAACATACAAAAGAATCACATTAGAATTGCTCATAGCAGTCCTGAATGTATCCCAACTCTCTGGTAGAGTGCAAAGCAAGAAATTAGCCTTAAATTCCTCATCAATCATGAACTTCAAGGCAACCAACTGGCTGAAAATGGAGTTAAACTCACTCAAGTGAGTAGACATTGTTGTACCCTCTTTCATACGCAAATCCATAAGCTTTTTCAGCCAATACACTTTGCTTGCAGCACTCTTTTGTGCATATAGTTCTTCCCATCTAGTCCATATAGCATATGCAAAATCCAAACCTTCAATGTTGAACAGTAAGGCATCAGAAATCAATAGCTCTATGGTTGAGCATGCAAGCTCATTTAACTCATCCCAATCGTCCTGTTCCATATCTACAGGCTTTGCCCCTTGTGTTTTGATAGGCTTTGTCTGCTTCTTTTGCAACAGGATATTGTAGCACTGCTTTTGCCAAACTGCAAAGTTATGTGCTTCTTCAAGCTTCTTTATGTGCATCAGATTACTGCTGTCATTGCTACCAGCCATGATTTTCAGCCCAAATGTGACCAAAAAATCAGCAAATGCAGGCCCAAAACTATCACCCAAGTGACCAAGGTACAAACAAGTACCAACCAGCAATAAATGACCATGCAAAAGCACAGATTTCAGATCTGCAAATAAATTTTCAGAAGCACCAAACCATGTGCTACAGCATTCCACAACTGATTACAGCTGTTCCAAAGGCATATACATCATATTACATGAGAAACCCCAAATTTTAGCTGCAATTTCTCTTGTACATGTACCCACGGGCATAAGATTTGACACGAACGGCCAAAAGCCCTAAAATTTTGTGCTCAAAGCATCAAACACACATCTGCATTTTCTCTATCATGCATAGAACAGGCCAATTTTGCCAAAATAGAGCAATTTTTCCAAGTGTTGATGTCCAAATTGCGTGGAATTCAACCTGCATGTACATAAAATGACCAAATGCTGCACAAATTTTGCCCAAACTACAAAAGCCCCAAATTGCACGGGGTCAAATGTGCATCAATGTCGAGAAATTGGGTAGATTTCAGCCCAATTTGTGCATGTACATGAAAAGCACCAAATGTCGGGGACAAAATGTCACAAATTCTTACAATTTTTGAGACAAATATCACTGTTCCATCTTGCTTGCACCAAATCTGGACAAATCCCCAATTTTCCAAGTCCTACGTGCACTAATTTCAATGAAATTGAAAGAATTTCACTAAAATGTGAAAAAGCCCAAAAATTCCCGGGAAAATGTGCACCGACTTTGCAATTTCTGAGTCAAATTGTCCAGTTCTGCTTAAAGATCCCCAAATTTGGGAAAAGCCCCAAATTTTTGGACCTAAATCTACCCAAAATCCTGACTGTGCCTACACACACGAACACCCATCAATGGGCAAAGGGAGTTTCAAGAAGAAATTGATTTTGTAAGAAAATTATGACGGGCCCGTTGACCCGCCAGGTGGGTTGCGTGACTAACGGCCCGCTAGGGGCCATCCCAAGCGCGCCTTATCTCACACTCGCCGTCCGCTGGTCCTCGTTGCAAGCTGTGCACTACCCGCTGCCCGTTGCACGCTATTCGTCAGTCCGCCACGCTGCCATGCTGCAGGCTTGCTTCCTGCTCGAATGATTATCGCCCATATCAGGCCATTGCCTACTCGTCCAACCTATCACACCACTGCCACACATGTGTTGGTCACTTGACTGCTGCCCTGTCGTCCGACTGTTAGTCTTCAGTACAACCTATGTTGAACGAGCCTTGTGGCTCGAGCAGCTTGTGCCATGGTCTCAGGAAGCTCGCGAAACCTATGCTCTAATACCAGTTTGTAGTGACAGGAGAGGCACGGAGATCAAGACAATGAGTCACTGAGCACGTTTGTAGGTACAATGACGAGAGTATGCCTTTAGGTTTTTAGGTAGATATATATGTGTAAGTACAAGTGCTAAGGGTGTGTTCACACCCGAGCACATTTAAAGGCACGAGGGCCTTTATTCCCAACATGAAACTGTGAGATTCTCTCCTATTCTATGTTATTTTGATGCTTTGTAATGGCTGGATGCACGTAGGATCAAAGTGTGGTCCATCGATCATAACTAGAGTTTACATATTGATCCACATCAAGTGTGACCCATAGCTTTGAATCAGTTATGATAATGATCAATGATGCCCAATATAATCACCGTGAACGTAAAAGAACACATGCATATGATCTCTAGGCATGAGGTTACCATCACGACATGCACTCACAATCAACACAAGTCTCGCATAGCCACAAGTGATGATCATTTATGGACTTTTGAGGATTGCAAGGATGGTAGCTTCTTTCCGTCCCATGTTTCATTCCATGTGACTATATAGTCACAAGCAATGGCAAGTCCTCCCTGTCCCAGAAGCAATGTGACCACCAACATGCACTGAATGAGCGATGAAATTAGGTGTCTCTCCATACATAGGCACAAAGGACTGAAAATCTTGATAAAACCTAAAGTATCCCAGCTCATCGGCACTAGCCAGCCACCCAAACAGGTCCACTATCTAGAAATGATGCCAAGGACTGAAAGAGGCTAGGACCCTCACAATTCACCTCTCAGAAGTACATCTTCTGAGGTGAGCTACAATCTCTAGTCAGGAGAGCATGTTTGTCCAGCTCCATGCTCGCATGAGCACTTGGGCCTGGCTGACAAGTGGATTCACTAAACAGGACAATTGTTTTGTATATACATGCCCATAGAATTCACCCTCCACCCACTTCTCTCAATAGGTGTTCTTTAGTTATCTAATTAGGTCCTATCACATTTACATGTGGCATTTAAATTTAGCTTGGTAGTTCTCCCTCTCTTTTTTCTTTTCGTGAATAAGTGTATATTAATGTATGGTAATATTTACATCAAGCCTTCAGGCCAAACAAGAGAACGGTAGTAACTCACGTGAAGCCATCAGGCTATCAGAACATCCTACTACATGAGTACAAACTTCTAAAAACTATCAAGCACCAAAACCACATGAACAAATGAAGGGGATCATCAAGAGAGTACAACAGGTGCAGAGAATGGTATCCATGCATGGGGCAGCCACCTCTCCAATTATAAGGCCAGCTGAAATCATAGAAGAAATCTGCCATAAAAGCAAGCCTCTCACTTGATCCGCATGGCCGCAGATACCTAAGGCTGAATCAAATATAAAAGCATTTCTAGTTTGCCAGATGTGCCAAAGACCAGCCCATCGCATGAGATGAAAGAGGCAAGGATGATGAGACTGCAACCTGGCCATGCAAGCCATCCCGCTCAAGACCCCACGTGCAAACATTTATTCTTTGACCTGACAACAAGGTCCACATAGGGAAGCTTTAACTTCCACAAGTGAAGTAGATGATCACGCCACTTAGTTGTACTATCACAAACCGACAAAACTTTGTTAGCTTCCTCAGTAATCCATCTCTTACCCTCTACCATTTTGTGATAGATTTGATTGGCTAGCTGCTTTAGAAAACCCTGTGGTTTCACCAAAGCCCAATCCGACCATGGTGATAAGGGTAAAGAAGTAGGCAAGGGAGAGTGCCTTGGAAGCTGATCCTCCAAGAACGACTAGAGCAGCTTGTAACATCTCTGTATTTGTAAGTACTCGCGAATGCAACAGAAAGAAAAAACCCTAAACCCTCGCCTTCCTGTTAAATTTAGCCCTTTGCAGTTGCTTGTCAGGCCAGTCAAGCAGCCCAGCTGTGGCAAAACCTCTGCTTGTAAAGATTTTGCTTCCTTTCTAAAATCAGCAATATAGTAAGGCAAAGAAACTCCTGCCTTGATGCAATCAAGTGGGTGAGAAGAAAAGGCTTGGAAGCTTTAAATGGTTGAATGGAATTCAAGATATCCCACCAAGAGGCCTCAAAAGTAGTGCACCCATGGGAAATGCCAACATCCTCAATAAACAAGCTGGCAATATCGGTCCAAGAAAGATGTTGAACACACAAAGCTTGTAAAAGAGCAAACCTCAAACCTGTCATGTGGATATTAACATCCAAGAAGGCAGCACCACCCAACCATTTTGACATAGTCATTAGTTCCCTTGCTTTATGAAGTAAAATAGGCCACACAGTTTGCGCGGCAATTTTTGTGTCCATGGTACCAATGGTAAGAAGTATGAAATCATGTTTATCATGATTGTCTAGGCTACTTTCAATCACACATGCAAAGGCCATCCTTGAGACTTCCAATACATAAACTTATCATGTATGCGGGAAGCCATCCAATCAAACAATGGATGAGGATCCACATTCACCCCTATGGAATAACCCAGGTGTTGAGTTATCTCACCTCGACGAACCACACCCCCCCTGCCACCCCAAATTATTCAAATCTTTCTTTATGTAATTGATCAAAATAAATTTCTGCACATTGATATGCAAGCCAAAGGTGAGACCAAAAGGGTTCCAAGTTGACATTGCCCTCTCCAAGTTGAATCTTTCACCCTTTGGGCATAAAGGAATCATTAATGAGAGACTACCCCAAAAATTTTTCTCCACTGGGAACAGCTAATCCAATGATCTCACTATCAATAGCCAATTTATCCAACAAAGGGAGTATCGAATGGCACAAATGTGAATATCTAGGGACTCTGAGGACATTCCTCGCAAGAGGGCGAGAAAGAGCAATCTCATAAGTCACTCCCCCATAAAGGGCAAAATGCACCATTGCACCAATGCTAATAGTATCATTAAGAGATACCATTCCAGGCCCAAAACAAATGGCAAGCATCAAATGTTGAAGAAATAACCAACTAACATGATCAAAAGCTTTTTCAAAACCACCAGCTGGTCAAAGGCTATCTCGACTAGGAACTAGCCCAGGTGGTGCTGGTGTGAGGACTCCATGACTAGTCTGAGGGAGGTGTCTCTTCCAAATAGCAAGGGATATCTGGCTCAGAATACGCTATAGGCTCTGCATCTACATATGCAATGCTCCTCACTCTCCACCTCCTCCTAGCATAGCCTGCAAATCCACTCAACTCGGCTGCCCTCCCTATCTCAATCTTAATCTAGTGAGAAGGTACCTTGATCTGACCAACGGCTACTCATCTCTCATGTGGCATGTATACATCTAGGTATCCAGGTCTCTCAAGGAAGCCATCTGTTGTAGTCTTCATGAAGCGGTCTCTGTAGTGCAACATCTTTGGGAGAAGGGGCTGCCTAGATGAAACTCGTGTATGATGTATGTACAAGTGGTAAAGGTCCTACCGCATGACCAAGATCTTGTCTATGTGGGGGAGGTGTATGAAGAGGGGGTCAGGGTCATACTGAAAGGGGGGGAGATGGTTCTTTCGGCCAGGCTAGCTATAAAAAGCCTGAAATAAAATAATAAAATACATCAAGTCAACAGGCTGAAAACTAGCCGACTAGAACAAACTAACTATAATCATAAAATGCTGCAATCAATGCCTGACTGCCACATGGCACCTATCCGCCCTACCAAATCTACCCAAATTGCACAATAATTGCTGATGACTCCATCAAAACTATCCGACCTGCTCCATATAGGGTAAGTTTTCCCTGAACTATCTTGCCAAAGTTTCTGCTTGTCTTGGGAATGACCAAATCCCTAACACTCCCCCTTAGATCCTAGACCCAGCATAAGGCTTAGGGATCTAGAATGTTGACCAAGAATAGCCTCAGGGAGTACTTTGGTAAACATCTACCACATTATCCTCTATCTTACAATACTCCACATCTATAGTCCTATCCAACACATTCTCACGAATGTAGTGATATTGTATCTTTATGTGCTCCTTCCTAGCATGGAAAACACGATTCTATACCCAAGCTATGCAACTCTCATTGTTGCATTGAAGTAGATAACAGGGCAACTATGGATTGCTCCTTGCTACTCCACAAGATAGCACCTATACCAAAAATGAAGCAATAACCTGACATTGACCTCCCATGACCAACATCTCCAGCCCAATTTGAGTCCACTATCCAACCTCATAGCACCAAAGCTGAACCATCCACACCTGCTAGATAAAATAGGTCAAGGTCAAGAGTCCCCCTCAAGAACCACAATATCCTCAATGCAACCTACCAATAACCTTATTAGGTTCACTTATAAATCTGGCAAGCAAACCAACTGGAAAGCACAAATCAATTCAACTATTCAAAAGCCATATCAATGACTCAACCAATTGTTCATTGTGGGAGAAATCCACCAACGGTGGATCTATATGAGCCATGGCCTACCAATTCGAATCCATGGGAGTTGAAATAGTTCGACACTCTAGATCGTCATTTTCCCGTGCTCTAACCATTTTTGTTTTCCAGACTTCTAATCAAAAAAACTTGTTTTGGGCATAATTGACAAGAGAAAAGAGACATACAACCCTGGTAGGAACGCATAAGCAGGTAAGGCGAATCCAAACAGCAAAAAAATAACTGCCACAATGATAAAATATTCCAAAGCACCAACTTCAGACAGAATCTTGGAAGCTGACCTGTGCTATTCTCCTCCTCCTCTAAGTCGCTATTCAAGAACGTAGACTTGACATCCAACCGTAAACCAGCCATCTCCTATGGCTAGCAAGAGGTAAGACAATCCAAATGGGAGCCATACATGTTGTGGATGCAAAAGTATCATGGAAATCAACACCTAGCCTTTGCGCAAAACCCTTGGTAACCAACCATGCCTTATGCTTGTTGAGTGTGCCATCACTGAGATACTCGGTCTTAGAGACCCACTTGACTTCAATCACCTTATGATGAACTAGCTAAGGCACAAGATAGCAAGTGCCATTCTATTCAATAGATTTTAATTCCTAGTCCATAGCCTTCCGCCAATGATCAGACTCTAATGCTTCCTTTACCAATGTTGGCTTCCCATCTTGCATGGCACGCACTATCAAACCATAGTTAATGCAAACAGACTTGGTAATGTACCTAGTACTTTCGAGACCGCCACAAGCCATCCAGGAGCTACCACACCTCGATATCATGGAGTATATCATGAGCCCAATGAGGAGGGGTCGATACTCCCCTCGCTGCTCTCTCTTTGCTAAAGTCTCTGGAACATCCGTGGGGATACCAATGGAGAAGCAATCTCCTCATCTGTAGATGGAGTCTCAAGAGGCAAGGCTCCATTGGAACCAACTCACGTGCCTAACTATCATCTACATCTCCAAGAATAGGGTGCTTCTCACTCCCCTCTAAAGCTGAAACAACCAAACATCTCAGCTTATCTAGACATCATGTGAGATGGGACCATATATCCTGTACCCCTATGTGACTGCGAGTTGTAGCCAACAAACATATGTTTCTTAAAAGCCAAATCAAACTTATCCCTATGTTTTGTGAACAAAGGCATCACATTTAAATATCCTCAAATAGGAAACATTCAACTTTAGCCCAAAATATGCCTCAAAAGAAGTCATACTTCTAATTGTAGATGTAGGTGACCGATTTACAATATAAACTAGGGTGGCCACTGCTTCAGCCCAAAGACACTAAGATATCTGTCAATGCTCCATCATAGTTTAAGCCATCTCAATCACACTCCTATTCTTCCGATCCAAAATACCATTCTCTTGAGGAGTGTTCATGTTAGTATACTCCTACTAAATTCCTCGATTTGTACAAAACCGATATGATTCATTAGAGATAGGCTCTCTACCTTTGTCAAATCTCACTATTCTCCTGATGTCCCTGGCAAAGCATCTATCTCGTCTTTCCATCAAGAACCTAAAAGGAGTCCTTGCCAAGCTCAACCATGAGGCCAAGTCCACAAATCTTGCTCACAAAAAGGAGACAATAGCCCAAGCCTAGAATATAAAGAACCTCCAAAGTATGAGTACCATTGTACCCATCTGAAATCAACTGCATATCACCCTTACTCTCTCTATAAGAACCAAAAAACTATCGCTAGTCAAAATATGCCCATGCATCGAACAAATATGGGAAACACTATTTGGAGGAGTCATCCGGCAGGAAGCACCATTGTCCACAATCCACTCACAAGTCTATGGGGCCATCAATGTTGCATCAGACAAATCCTATGAAAAAGGCTCAATAACCTCCAAATGTATCCAAACGTAGAATGTTATTGATGAAAGAACAACCATCGCTCCTAGTCTTTTGTAGTCTTTTTTTCCTCCTCCTTGGTGTCCTTATCCTTGTCATGACAATATTTCTTCCGATCCTTATCCTTGTCAAGAAACTATCATCACCCACCAAAGGTGGTGGTCCTCTCCATCTAGCTTTTGCACCTATGGAAGGGCCGGTAAGATAGGGACCTTTCGGTCCATAATTGCCTAGAACTCCACATCAATTTCAAACAACATGACACCTAAATAACTTGCACAAAACATGATAGCCCCCTCTGACTCTGAAAAGGTAGCTTGCTAGGGCTTCCTCCCCTCCTCCTTCGCACGCCTTAACCACTAAAGGTGATTAAAAAACAACACCTACTATTAAAGGCTGAAGATGCAGCCTTTTCTACTCCTTTGATAGCGAAACCTGCAAAAAACAGCAAACCTCCTTCCTTTCCCACACGGCTCTGCTCAGTTCAACCTTAGTTGATGCACAGTCCTCTTGCTTGCCCTCTAACGTCGACAACGCAGCCTTGGTGTTGCACTGAAACCTGGTCTTCAAATCTGCAACAATCAATCAGCCCTTCAATGCTACTCTAATACCATGTTAGAGTGCAGTGAATGCAGAAAGCGTATGACTCAATTGAAAGAAGTAAACACGGAGAGAGAGAGAGAGAGAGAGAGAGAGAGAGAGAGAGCAAAATGCAGAAGATGGTAGAGTAAGAATGCTAAAGATTGAAGAAGAATCTATACAATGGGTTGTCATAGTATCACCAACTAGAGCTCTCTCTATCACCCGCAAGAAACTGAAATCTAAATGTGTGTAACCCCTGGCCACTGAAGCGTCCCTCCAAGATCCAACCTACACACAAGACAACGCAAGCCAAACTCACCATAAAAGGGATTGGACATCAAACTCACCTCCAAGCCGTAGATCCAAACCGGCTCACCCCCGAGCCTAAGAGCTAGTAGCACTCTAGGCCACCACCAACCTACACCATCTCAGTGTATAGGTGCATTGGCCAACGGGGGCCAAGAGTCCAAGAGTGGTGATCACACAATGAATGTGCACAATAGGGCCTTCAGTCCTATAAAAAGGACTCCGCTACCCTAACCCTGAAGTGCCCTTAGTGTGTTCGCACTAAGTCACTTCACGACCGCTGTGGCAAATGCTACTAGTGCCCATCAAGATGTCCACGGACATAACACTTCCCCTCTTATGAATGGTTGCTATCCTCAACAATATCCTCAACGATGAGGTGAGAAAAACCGCTCCTCAATGAATGTACCAACTCCAATGTAGCTTTTGCCTCCGTGCAGTTTTTGTCAGCAATCTAATCAATCAGCTCATGTGTGAGTCTAGCATGTGTTCTAGTGGGCTAGACATTTTAGGTATTTTCAGTGTTCATTTTAGTGCTTATTTTGGCATTTTATGCTAGCCGACCTAATGCCATTTTTGGCATTCTTTTGGCCTATTTATTCAAGCTCCTCCTCCACACTTTGTCATTTCATCACTTGCAAATCCAATGCATGCCCTATAGAGAGAGGGAGCCAGTGACTCATTGTTGTACATGACTGTCTCATGTTTGATATATGGATTTCAAAGCATATCTCTAAGTTCTCCTTTGCATTGTTCGTGTTTTCTCTTTTCTCTCTCTTCTGTCTTGTGTTCAGCAGTCTATTTCAACATTCTTTCATGCTTCCATTGCTGCATCCACTCCTAACATGGTATCAGATTTCAGGATCTACGTTCCTGCTGCTGTTTTCTGCTAATTACAGGTCTTCCCTTGCTGATTGCTCATCCTGTCCCAACCTCTATAGTCTGCATTTACTGCATTAGTTGCTCCTACTGTCTGCATCTTGTCTCCAGCAGTCTATGTTTGAATTTTCTGCATTATTTTATTGTGGTATTGCTGCATTTAATGCCTGTTTTGACTCGTACACGCTGGGCAATTCTATTTTCAGGTTCTGTTGGCTGTAATCTTCACTTTCTAGCTGTGTTTTATCAGATTTTGTCCTTTTGCAACACTTATTTTGTGATCATCGATCTCGACACTGCGTGTGAACTCCAATCAATGGAGTCTATGCTGTTCTTTGGCTGTATTCTCTCTCTCCTCCTCTTCTTTCCTTTATTTTCTCTTCCTATCCTCTCCAAATGAACTCCAATCAATGGAGTTTGTGTTGTGATTTGGTTGTATTCTCTCTCTCCTCCTCTTTTTCCCTTTATTTTCTCTTCCTATCCCCTCCAAATGGCTCCCCCCCTAGTGTTCTACTAATGACAAACTTCACAACCTTGATTCTCTCACATGAAGTGCTATTCTGAAAGCACGATTTGTGTAGAAGTAGTTATGGTACATTGTTTCTAGAGCTTTTGAGCATCTTGAGCACCCCACTCTTCTTCCAACTAATTTCTGAGGACAACTATGAAGAAGTTGTGCTCACATGGGATACTGATGATGCATGTGCATATTCTACTCTTCTTTGCCGTATCATTGATTTCTAAGGACAACTATGAAGAAGTTGTGCTCACATGGGATATTGATGACCCGAGCATATTCTACTCTTCTTTGTCGTATCTCTAAAGAGGTTCTCTTAGTAGTCACCTCCTGCAAGATTGCTTCATAGATATGGGCGAAACCTCAAATGTTGTACGAGGCTCCCTCAACTATGTGTGCCGTTACCCTTTATGGACAGCTCCAACAAATTAAGTTTGAGCCGAAGGATACTATTCATTCATTCTTGCTTCATGTTACACAAGTACAGGATCAACTTTGACACATGCAATCTGCCCTTCCACACGCTCATTTTGTGGGGACTGTCCTCAAGAAGCTCCCTCTAGAATTTAATGGAGCAGCCAATACTTTGCAAGCCCAAACGTCATCGACGTTAGTGAGCTTTACCCATATGTCCTCCGTGCTACTTGAGCATGATACAGGGGAGGCTTCCATCTCACTATGTGGCTCCAATGGGACATTTGCAACTTCAGAGAGAGATGACAGGAAGAAGTCAAAGGTCTGATGCTATCACTGTGGTAAGAAGGGATATTTGCACAAGGATTGCAAACAGTCAGTCGCTTCATGGAAGGAGAAGGAGAAGCAGCAATAGGATACAAACCCCTCCATCGAGTCATCCACCTCCTCCCACTCAAACTCGTATCATCCGGCCAAGGCCCAGAAAGGGTCATTAAGTTCCTTTCTCGTTCTGGTGACAGCTGAGAACTTGGGAAACTAGTGTTTTTACACCCTTTTAAGAGGCAAAGATCATACAGCATGAATGGTGTTTTGGCAAGATTGAGAAATAACTGTAGATTTAAAAAACTGCCTCAGCTGGATAATCTTTCAGGTGGAAGTCAGGGCTCTCTTCGCTGTTGCCAAGCAGCTCAGATTGTCATACTGGGAAAAACCTGATATCAGTTACCCACAAATCCAAATAGCTACCAGCACAAAATCTTAACTTATTAAGGAGACTGCGGATTGACAACAATAACAGTAACTGTACTGGAAAAAGATCGTGTCAAAACAAAAACAAAACAGAAAATCATGTGCATCGAAAGAAAGGCAAATCCTTACTTCAAAAATACCTGCATCTATAGCTCACTGGTACATAGAGAAGGAAAGTTCAAATGTTTCAAAAGAAAAGACACTGGCACAACGACCACATACCACAGGTACTGCAATATCTTTATGATGCCACAGTTCCGTAATCCCTTCAGGTAGCTTTGCCATCTACAAACACAAAACAGAGTAGCTGTATATCATGAACATCCAAACAAAAACAAAGGTACACAAGCACACAAACCCAGCACAGCCAGACTGTCTTCTCAGTACAATGTGTACATGAAAAGGTTCGGGGACCACAGTTAAATCATTACATCATTCTGATCACCAGGGCACTGGTCTGCTAGTTGCTGTCTAAGATATTCTTCAAATTCTTCATCCGGAGCCTACAAGCACAGAGACTTACGTTTAGAAAAGTAAGGAAGAAACAAGAACAAAAATGGCATCACATGTTACCTATTGAAAACATACAATAACTCCTTACCAACCGAACACCAAAAGCTTTTGCTACACCTGCTACAGAAACATCGGAGTGGAATGAGCCCACTCCACCAGCAATAAAGACCTGAAACAGGTTGTTGCAAATGCAAATTTTTCACAGATTGAAACTTAGAACTGCATTCACAAGCACTCCAAAAACACTGTATGAGATGCACCCAAAACAAGCGCCCCCCACCCCCACCAAACAAATGAAAAAAACCAGGGAAAAAAGAAAGAGGGAGAATATAAATACAAACACTTCCTCCAATCATTACTTCCAATAAACAGAAGATTTCTGCTGATACAATTTGTGCAATGGTTCCAACAAACAAAATTTTGCACTAATACAATCTGTGCAATGGTTGCGACTCTCCAGCATAATCCACATGAAAATAGTAGAGTAAAAAGCAGAACTGATGGGTGTTGATACTCATAAGCTCTGCAGAGCATCAAAGAGAGAGGCATATCAGGCAATAGATTGCTTTTGGTTTTGAAGTATTTTTCCTACGTGGCTATGTCTTGATGATATGTATTGCTGTGTTACACTGCTTCACTATAGCTGTGGATGTGCCTTAAGTGACATGAATAGCTGGGCTACACTCTGCTTCACTATAGCAGTGGCTATCCCCCAGTCACATCACACTTAGGCGTACTTGCAATGCCAGCAATACCTGGAAGACGGTCATTGTAACCAGGTCTCATGCTGTGAATTTTCCCAAACTTGCTGAATTCCCTCATCCATTGCATACGTATCCTTCCTATGAGTAAGATCTTTTATATCCAATATTAGCAGCATTGAGTTCTGAACAGTGTGATGCATCAGGCAACCAATCTTCTTCTTTTTTTTGCCAAGGGAATAATCAATATTGGTGTCCATAGGAGATGCCTTACATGGCTAATATTTGGAGGGGAGGCAACCCCCCTTGTGGACCTCTAGGTGTGTGATTCTAACCGCAGGGGGGGCAAGTTCCTGTTGTGAAAAAACATATTAACTATCCCAATAGAAAAAACTCCATCCAACAAGTAATGTGTCTGCAGGGTAAGAGCATGAACTTCTGTCACTGATTCCTTCTCATCAAAAGTTGCCCATCTTTTGTGCTTTTCACACAAATACTTCTGGTTTAAAAATGCCTTTAACTCTGATTTATCTTGATATCCAACAGACAATGTTTCCAATAGTTAGAGCATGAAATACTGCAATAAATCCGTCTACTAAATGTTTAGTGTTAGAGCCCAAGAGAGAGGAAGAGCAGCTATGGCAGATGTAATTCCACACACACACGTGTGTGATGTGAAAGTACAAAGCCAGGGCCTCATTACGCAGGCTGGAGTACACACCCCCAACTTTGGTCCTGATTAAATGTTTGGTGGTGTAGAGAGTGTTCAAACCTTCACACTCACATTGACACACAATAAAGTGCACACACACAAGAAGGTGGTAAATAACTAGCAAAGCCATGTCAAGTCATGGGTGACTAAACCCATAACACGTAACATGAAGGAAAATGTGAACATCTTACCTCGTAATAGACAATGTCTAGTCCCATACAAAAGATTCTCAAGCGGAATAATACAAAGTTATTTGTAGCTAGCCAAAACATGGCATGTTCTACCAACAAGTAGTATGGCATGGTCCAAAGATGCATGTGCATAGCTCAAAGATTGATCAAAAGGCCAACATGGTTCAAAGGCACAATGCACATGAGCAAGGGTCCTAAATCTAAGTATGGCTTTAGGCCAACTAGTTACAAACCCCCCAAAAGGTACAACTCCTTTGAGATTCTCAAAGAAAGGAAATACTGAAAATAAGTACAACTCATTTCGGATCTAGGCAGAGTACCCCACATTGTTATTTAATATAATTGATGAAATGTCTCAGCACGTGCAAGTGCATGCCAAGTGTCTAGGATCAAACACAATTTCATTTTCATTTATACTTATATTTAAAAGGCATAGTCGTACTTTTGTTCATTATTGTCAAGAGACTGATTTAATGGTGACTATCATTGCCTTTTCTATGGTCAATGCATGAGATACAACTCGTTTGACATTCACAAAGAAAGGAAATATTGAAAATAAGTACAACTCATTTCAAATTTAGAATCTAGGCAAAGTACCCCACACTGTTATTTAATATATGTGATGAAATGTCCTAGCACGTGCGAGTGCATGCCAAGTGTCTAGGATCAAACACAATTTTATTTCTATTTATATTCATATTTTAAGCATAGTCATACTTTTGTTCGTCATTGTCAAGAGACTAATTTAATAGTAACTATCAATACCTTTTATGTGGTCAATGCACTCTCATCATCATTAGAGTCGATGTAAGAAGTTGTGGTTACATAGTTTGCATGCTCTTTCTCTTACTACTTTCCTTTCTTCTTGCACCATTGATAAATTGTAAGACCAATTCTTCTACAATAGCTACATTTTAGCAACTTGGCTTACTATAGAATGCACGGTTCTGAGTCTTTACCTCATCATTCTCCATCCATAAGAATGGGGACAATCTCCTCGTAATACATTTCACGTCCTACTTTGAGTGCTATGTTAGGTTAATGCTCATTTGCCACACGTGCACGCACACTCACAATGAACAATGAACGGGAAGAGAGGAAAGGAAAATCGCATCTACTAATGTGAGAACAGTACGAAAGTACAATCCCTAAGGTATTAAAGTACCACTCCTAAAGTAGATGTTCACATGGGAAAAAAAAACCTTCTCTGAGTAGAAGGTACAAAGTACTCATGGATAGGGGAGCCTTCACACCAGAACAATGGAGGAACACGATAAGTATAACAAACCCCCCTAGAATGAATGATGTGAACATATACAAGGAATGGTAGATTAGTCCCCAAAATGGTAGTAAGACTAAAGCTCTTGCAAAAGGATTCAAAAATTTCTTTGGAAAGAGCTTTACTATATACATCTACCAAATTGTCCTATGTAGGGATGTAAACCATCGTCCATGTAAACCTCCCCTACATGGAGCCTATCTCTAGGATAATGATAATGCACCTCAATGCGTTTAGCACAAGCATAAAATACCAATTCCTACCAACTACCATGGCACTCTTGACTCTGAGTATAGATAGGAGTGGGTGGCTATTGTCCCACACTAAGATCAATCAAAAGACATCTAAGCCATATAATTGTAAATATTGCCCTGTATTCAGCTTCACAATTGAATGTAGCAAATCTAGACTGTGTCTTGCTTGGCCAAGAGATGGATGAATCACCAAGCATAAAACAATTACCACTAGTGGACACTCATGTGTCAAAACAACCAATCCAATCACTATCCATGAATGCATGCAAGCAAAAAAAACTCACAAGCTGAGACTTTCTTCTCGCTCAACCAAACTATACTTTCCTAAGATCTTATCCTTTTGCCTTGTCAAGCCTTGACTTTCGCACACATGAGCCCTAGCAAGGCCGACAAAGACCCAAAGCAAAAGTGAGATGAGAAACATGCTAGGACAATTTGCATGCGCAAGATGGCCCAAAATGAAGGAACATTGAATCGGGACAAGAAATAGCACATACAAACGATGTCTCTATCACACCAACTCAAGTCCAATTATTCTCCTTGTGTTTTGAAAAATAACCATGATATAACAATAATAGAAATATTAGTTGAATAATATTAGTAACACAAATCGCAACTACTTGAGTCCCAAGATCCTTGTGTACACCTTGAGAGTTAAGTAGATGAAAAAACAAAGGTGTCTCTAGGGTAAATGTCACAGGGACATGTATTTAATGCTTAACTTTGATATTATTGAGTTGTATACATGTGAAATGCACGTTAGTTAAGCCATGATGACAACCTAAGAACCCCAAGTGAATAGCGGGTGACATTGGCAAAAGTTGTATAAGGTTATGCTAGACAGGTATTTGTGGATGCCTCATGTCAGTTTGGGTTTAGCCTATTTATTGGGCCATTAAAATAATTAGTGGTGATGTTGGGACTAGGCATTAATTAATTAATTACTACTAGTCATAGGCTAGTTAATGTTTGGAACAATTAACTATTCCATGGGGGTTAGCAAATTAAACATAAATGGACACTAGCTAATTCTCGGGTACGAACAAAGGAACAATTAATAGATTTTTGAAAATTAAATTATTAAAGTTAATTTATTTAATGTGAAAATTACATCAAAAGGCTACAAAAGTGCCAAACTTTCCCATCCAATGCTAAGATTCACCTAAAAGAGGGGCTAGGGTTATTGGGACTGGTTGATGTTGGCGGCTCCAACCATTATGAAGGCTGGGACACGAAGAGAGAGAGCTCCTACTACATTTTCCAGCCATTGGTGATCAGCCTAGCCATTGAAGACTCTCAAAAAGCTGTTGCCAACTAATAAGGAGGCCATGGGAGGTAGGCAACAGTCCAAGTAGGCTATCTGCAAGCAAGTAACAACAGATTTTGGGCCCACAAGGGCAAGGGACTACATGTGGGGCTCCTATTTATGGTGGGTTGCAGCTAGGTAGCAACTCTTTCTCACAATAAAAATAAAAAACTTCTCTTCCCTAAGCTTCCTCTCTCATGTATTGATAATCCCTCAACAATTCTCAACCATTTCCAACTCCTAATGAAAAGCAATTAAAGAAAATTTTGGTAAGCCTTACAACAAAAATTAGGGTTTCTCAACCAGCTCCATAATCGAACATATAGCATGCTCTTAGTGTGTGAATTACTAAAACCAAGAGCAATCCAATGAGCACGTATTTTCTTGTACCATGGCCGAAGTGCCTATTTCAAACCATACAAGGCCTTAAATTGTACCATGGCCGAAGTGCCTATTTCAAACCATACAAGGCCTTATTGAACTAACACACTTTTCCTTTTGATCCTTTTTTAACAAAGCCAAGAGCTTGAGTGGCATAAACCTCCTCGCATAAATCACCATTCAAAAAAGCAATTTTCACATCCAACTAATGCACATGCCAATCAAAATGGGCAGCCAAAGCAATAACACTACGAATGATAGTCAAACATGAAGTGGGTACAATTGTCTCATCATAGTCAATCCCATGTTGCTAGACATATCTTTTGCTAACAAGACGTGCCTTGTAGCGCACAATGGTACCATAAGATCTATGTTTTAGTTTGTAAACCCACTTTCTGCCTATAGCATGCTTACCAAGAGACAAGTCGCATAACTCCCATGAGCCATTTTTATGTATAAAGTCCAACTTTAATTAACCACTACTTACTCTGAGAAGCATCATCAAAAGATATGGGCTCTTCATTGCATGCAGTAGCAATGAGAACTTGTGCAACATATTGACCCTAAGCATGTCTATTGACAGCCCAAGTTTCACCACAAAGAGGAACAGGCTATTTGTTGTCGCGTAAAGTGTCTAACCAAGGCTTGCCCGCCTTCATTCTATGCCAAATACATATCCCCAAAGCTATTTTGCAACCAAGACATGCCTCATGATGTATGCCCACATGGGATAGTTGATCCCATCCAACTTATCATTATTTCCAAACACGTTAAGCAAGTCATTCTGAGAAGCCATTGCTTGCTAAAAATTGTTCATATTTTTCAACAGCTACTATCCAAATGTATATGCAAGTGAAACACGAAAGAATGCAAGAGAAAGCTCAAAAACTTATGATTTTACGGCCTGAATATTGATGGAGGAGCTGAATATCAAAACATTAAAGCAAAATTTGTATCACAGAATGATGAATTGGGCCTCAATGTCAATGAATTTGAGCAAATTCCACAAACACCCCAAATTTTTGTGATGAAATTTTCTCAACCAAAAAGCCTTCAAGCCAATTTGCCCCTTGGTTTGCTAGGGGATTGGCCTTCAATTTTGCTCCCTAAACGACAAATTCTGCCCCAAACTTAATGCTGGCTAGCTGACCTCTTGAAATTCTCTGAAGTCTCTAAATTTCAGCTACCGAATTTCAAGTACTAGGCTCTCAATTCTAAGCACTCTTCCTAGGGTGGTGGGTAAACCCTAATATCTATTGCAAATTAGGGTTTAGCAATAGAAATTCTTCAATTGCGACCGCTTGCGACCGAATTTGGTTGAGATCTCTTGAGGGAAGTTGCGAATTGACCAAGAGAATAGAAAGGAAGCTAGAGAGAGAGAAATTTCAGAGTTTCGTTGCCAAAATTGGCTGAAATTTAAATGCTGCCCTACTGTGAATGGGTGATTGATTTGGTCATGATCTGCCCATTTCATGGAGGGAGTTTTGTAAGTCATCCCATGGGCTACGCATTGATGCCCTTTGATCCATGATATGGGATACCTAGGCATTTAAACTATCGTTAAATGCATTTGTTGCCCTAGTGTCCTAGTATCACTCTAGGCACTAAGTGACACTAGGGTTGGGGTTTATTTTAGGGTTTTCTATGACGGTTAAGCTCCTAGGGTTTCATTTTTATTATTAATAGACACTTTGTGCCTCATTAGCACACAAGTGTGGCATTATTCAGTGTGATCACCTTGAGCGTTGAACTCTCTTTCACTCATTAATACATTGCTTCTCATTTGTGATCAAGTATAATTGTGCATCGATTAATTCTTTCATTCTCATTTATTTTCCATGAAATTAATTGCACAATTGTTCCACGTCTAGGCCAACAGTATAATGTAGTCCACTATCATAAGGACATGAAATTTTGATACTTTGCTTAGTATTTGATTAGACAGTTAATCAAATGTGCAAATGTGACTTTTGTTAGCATGCTTATTTCAGTCTTTGAGTCTGTCATCTCCTGGTTGTGAGCTCCGATGAAGTCTAACAGAGACATTGGAGCTCTAAGGGTTTTGTGTGCATTTCTTAGGTTTGTCAGTCAGTTTCCAGCCTGTGCTACCCTATCAACAGTATCCAGCATTCTTGGAATTTGAACCTGCATTAGCTGCCACATCAGCATTTTTCCACATTTTTATGTACTACTGACTGCATTAAATGCAGTCAGCCAGGCTGGTACAGGTTGGCCAGCAGCTGTTCAGCCAGTTTGGCTCATTTCCAGCAATTTATAGCTGGCCACTGGCTGGGGCAGATCACTCATTCTTTTGCCTCACAAGTGCTCCCTTAGGTAGCTGCAGTCTTCTCCTTCTCCGGTGTGGACAGCAGGCTGCATACTCTCCTTCTCCATCACCGTCAACAGTGCTGTCATCATTATTCAGCCTGATCCGGTGCCCTCACTAACGCCTTAGGTTGTGTGCAAGGACTAAGAAGTCCTCTCCTTTTTACACACACACACACACTCTCTCTCTCTCTCTCTCTCTCTCTCTCTCTCTCTCTCTCTCTCTCTCTGTGTTTCTAATTCTCTTCTGTTGTGCACTCTCACATGATATCATCACCAAAGTGAGAATACGGAGGTTCTCCCATCGAGAGAAGACCCCTCGAGCTGAAAATGCATTTTCAGCTTGAGAGGTCTCCCATTGAGAGAAGACCCCTCAAGGACTAAGAAGTCCTCTCCTTTTTACACACACACACACACACACACACCTACACTCTCTCTCTCTCTCTCTCTCTCTCTCTCTCTCTCTCTCTCATTCTCTTCTGTTGTGCACTCCCATGAGATCATCACCAAAGTGAGGATACGGAGGTTCTCCCATCAAGAGAAGACCCCTCAAGCTGAAAATGCAAATTTTCAGCGATTTGTTCTTTGCTGAAAATGCAGATTTTCTGCATATGACTGATCCATACAACTCAGGCGGAACATCTATCATCCTTCCTTCACAAAGGTGTAGCTCATTTCCACCATTCGGAACCATCTACAAAAAACGCAGATTTTTGTGGGTATTTGTAGGTGTTGAAGATGTCTTATCACCAATTCAATGGCTTTGATGACTCTAATGAGGAGATTCCTCATCACTCCTCGGACAAGCCGCGTGATCA
Organism: Lygodium microphyllum; assembly: GCF_053477565.2. NCBI lineage: Eukaryota > Viridiplantae > Streptophyta > Polypodiopsida > Schizaeales > Lygodiaceae > Lygodium > Lygodium microphyllum. The sequence goes on along the minus strand of NC_141162.1, from coordinate 23,376,801 downwards.
TCAGAAAGAACAGAGGTCTCCAAGCCCTCTTGTTAGCTTTAAACTGCCTCACATGGCACCACCGGTTCAAGTGTTTGTTCTCCCCTTCTTTATCCAAACAAGATTGACTAGATGGTTCTAACTATTTGCTTTGGTCGTGTAAGATGAAATGCATCCTTGACACCTTCAATCTTTGGAAGCTTGTTACCCTGCCTATTCCTCATCCCGTAGAGGATCTGCATGTGGAAACCACAATGGGTCATGTAGCCCTCTTGGATCAACTCTATTCTCGAGCCCAATCCTTCCTTTTTATGAGCTTACAAGATTCTATCCTAGTACATGTTCGCAAGTTGATGACAACAACGCAAGTATGGTCAAAGATTGCATCTCTTTAGCATAGAAAGGCTTTTGCCCACAGAATCTATCTTGAGAAGAAACTTTGGATGCTTAGTGTTAATGACCCCCCTTCCATGAAGGATCACATTAACAAACTGGAGGACATGAGGGATGAGCTTGCGTCCCTCAAAAGGAGTCTCTCTTTAGAGGATATGGCCATGATTCTCTTGACTCAATTGCCATCTCCAAAGTTTGATGTGTTCTACACGAGCCTCCTAACATCAAGGACCCGAGAGACTCTTCCTTGGGAGGAACTTGCCCCATTAGCCTTGGAGCATGACAAGAGGCTCAAAGAGGTCGGTGCCAGTGGATTCGGATACATGAAGGATTTTACAGCAGGTTCGAGAGGCGGGAAGCAGAAGTCAAAGCCAAAGGCAAAGAAACAAGATACCAAGAAAGAGGACATGAAGGATACTAAGAAGAAGCCCAAGTGCCCCCATTGTCGAAAGGGCACTCATTCCAAGAAGAAGTGTTGGCAGAAGTATCCCCATTTGAAGCCGAAGGAGGGGTCTAAGGATTCAAAGGCTACCCCATCTACCACTAAGTCTATCTTCCCATATTTGTTCGAGGATAAAGATACTACTCTTGCTTCTTCTTCTACACAAAAGCCTTGGCTCGTGGACAATGGGGCTTCTTCCCATAAGACTTTCCAACACAATTAGACATGCACTCCAGAGGGGGATCCATCATCATTAGTGACAACTCTTCCATACACGTTCGTGGAGTGGAAACGGTTCCCCTATTGCTGGATCAACGCAACTCTTCAGCCCAGATTTGGAATTTAACCTATTGTCTATTCATGGTCTTACACAACTAGGTACACATGTTGTGTTCACACACGATGCAATGATTGTGGAGGATGCTTTGACAGGAGCGGTTCTTTGGGCAAGTACACAAGAAAGTGGCCTTTGTACGCTCACAAATCTTGCCATGAGGACTTCCCACGAGCTAGGATTGCTTTGGCATGCCCAATATGGGCACCTCAACTTTGATGCTATTAGGTAGGTTTCATGGAAGAAGATGGTGGAGAGACTTCTGGATTTCCTCTCCACTCACACTCTTTGCCCCAGCTACTTGAGGGGCAAGAAACATAGGCAGCCCTATCCATAGGTTGCTTCTAGGAGAGCTTTACACCATGCAGACATATAGGCAAGACTTCCTTGGGAAGGCCAAGTATCTAATGTTGATTATTGATGACGTCAACCGTTACGCGTTGCCCTATTTCTTGAAGTACAAGAGTGAGATCTACTCCAACTTCTGTGTGCAGAAGGTGTTTGCGGAAACGCAAAAATATTTCAAGGTTCAAGGTGTACGAGTAGACCATGGCCACAAGTTTTGTTCTAACATACCTTCTCAGTTATGAAGGGATCATGGTATTCAGGTGGAGTACTCCCATCCGAATACACAATCTAAGAATGGTAAGGTGGAGAGCGCCAATCGAGCCATACTAGAGATGGCCCAATCGATGTTGGAGCATAGGATTTTATCTCATTCCCTTTGGGGTAAGGCGGTGGCTACAATGGTTCATTTCCGCAATAGGTCCCCTACTTCAACATTGAAGGATATGACTCCCTACGAGGCTTTCTTTGGAAAGAAGCCTTCCATATGCCACTTTCACATCTTTGGGTGCGATACATATGTCCATGTGGACAAGACAAAAGAGGGAGCATACTCGACTCCAAGTCGAAGAAGCTTATCTTCATGGGGTGCATTATGATCCCAAAGGGCTATCAGCTCTACCACCCAAAGAAAAGAAAGATCAAGGTGAGCAGGGATATAATCTTCAATGAGGCTGCAACCTCCAAAGATCCGATTGATTGTTCTTCTATTGTAGGTGGTTCTTTGCCATCAACTGACCCGTTCCCCCTCCCCCACCAATCACCAACCCCTCCTCTTCCTTCCCACTTACCCATTAACATCCCTTTTTCTTCTACGACTCCTCCCCCTCCTTCTTATGTTGCCCATCTCCCTCTCCTTCTCCCCTTCAATCCTTGACAGTTGCTTCTTCTTCCTCCTCATCGAGTATTTATATCCCTTCCCCATCTCCTCAAGTTTTTTTCTACCATTAATACCCCTTTTTCTTCTATGACTCCTCCCCCTCCTTATGTTGCCCATCTCCCTCTCCTTCTCCCCTTCGATCCTTGACAGTTGCTTCTTCTACCTCCTCATCGAGTATTTATATCCCTTCCCCATCTCCTCAAGTTTTTTCTAGGGGAATAGCCATTTTGGGGCAAAAAAAAGGGGGGGGGGGGGGTGTAATTTGTTTTTGCACATTATGAAGTCTTCATCAAATGAGGGGGGTTTACATTCCCTTCGTGAGGATGAGGCTCTTGCACAAGAGGTTGATATATTTATTTATCCCCGTGTGTGAACACACATTATTGTGTGTAAATGTGCATGTTTAGGTGTGAACACCTTTTACACCACTTAGTATTTAACAAGGGTCAAAGGTGTAGGTGGATACCTCAACCTATATATTCAGGCCCTATCACTTCTACTTTGATCAACAAACTATCACATCAATCTATTCAGCTTGTTGTGTACTTGAAAGAGTTGTGTGTGTGTGTGTGTGTGTGTGTGTGTCCATCATGGACCATGCTCCATCGCCAAGCGGTCTATCTTCATGAGCTCAATACGCAACAGTGGTGTCAGAGCCATCCTACTGTATGCTTCCCCAAATATTGCCTCAATCACCTAGCTAGGCCACCTATGCTTTGCTGCACCAAGTCTACTTGTTGAAGCCGCCATTGTTAGTGTTCAACAACGCAAGGCTTGAGAAGTGTTGCTGCTACCTTTTACCAGCACACAGCTGCTTTCCACAGCGCTTGTTGAAGAAGAAGAAGAGGCACTGTCCTGGCCATCGAGCTCCTGCCAGTCTGCCCGTGTTCCCTACACCCTATAGCATGCACCCTGGTCAGACATGCTCAATAGCCCTGCCCGTGTTCCCTGTGCCATGTCTGACGTGCTTGACAGCCCCTTCTGTGTTCCCTACACCCTAGCCAAACGGACATGACCTGCGCAATCTATCAACCTGCTCCATCCAGGATAATGGTCACACCACGTCTCGTCCTATCGGCTCCAGTCCATCACCTATTGAGCACCATATCACATCAACCTACAAATAAGCCCAAAACTAAAGTTGTAATTAAACTTGAAACATTGGATTCTTAAGTGATGGAGCCTCACGAATCTGGACTGAGTGAGCTGAGGGTGAACCTGTCGGATATCACACAGAGAGTAGAGAGCAATAGAGAGGAGAGTGAGCATAACACACTTGATGTTCGGTACAAAGACGAGTGTACTGCTTTTTAGGTTTTGATAATATATATAAGTACAAGAGTGTAAGGGTGTGTTCACACCCAAACACTATAAAAGGCACAGTGAGCCTTTATTCCCAACAACCTCCCACCTAAAGGCAACGTGCCTAAAGGTAGAGAAAAGAATCAGCTAAGTCTATGTATGTACAAAGCTGAAAGACACGTATACTATCCAACCCCCCTCATCTTTCGGCAATGAGCAAACTGTTCAATTGGAAGACCCTTCGTGAGAAGGTCTACAGGGTTATCATCTGTATGTACCTTGACAAGTTCAATGCCTTTGCTGTCAAGTACATCCTTGATAAAGCGATACTTCACCTATATGTGCTTTGTCTTTGCGTGAAAGACAGGATTCCGTGCTAGCATGATAGCACTCTAACTGTCACAATGGAGGATAGGAACCTCTATAAAACCAAGCTCTCTCACCAGACATGAAAGCCATAAAGCGTCTTTGCATGCCTCAGTGGCAGCCACATATTTTGCCTTTGTAGTAGACAATGCAACACACTTTTGTAGCCTAGATATCCAAGAGACTGCTCCACCTGTGGACATGAACACATATCCTAAAGTAGACTTCTTGCAATCAGGATTACCAACATAGTTTGCATCCGTAAACCCAACAACATATGACTTTTGCTTACAAAAGCAAATACACAAATCCTTTGTACCCTTGAGGTATCTCACGATACCCTTCACTGCTTCCCAATGCTTTTTGCCAGGATATACCATGTATCTGCTAACCACTCCCACCGCAAATGCAATGTTAGGACATGTAGCAACCATAGCATACATCAAGCTACCAACAGCTGAAGCATAGGGTATCTTAGCCATTTCAACCTTTCCATCATCTGATGTAGGGTTGTCATCTGCACTAAGTTTCACATATGGAGACAATGGTACACTAATGGCTTTCCCCCCTTCCATATTGAAACACTACAAAACTTTAGTGACATACTCCTACTGTGACAGATAAAGAAGAGCCTTCAATCTGTCTCTGAGTATACGCATGCCAAGAATGTGATTGGCCTCACCAAGATCCTTCATATCAAAGCTTTTGTGTAAACTCTGCTTCAAGGAGTCCAAGGCATGAACATCCTTTCCTGCAATCAACATATCATCCACATACAAAACCAAGAGAATAAGGCTACCATCCGCTGCCTTCTTGGTGTATAAGCAATGATCAACTTGAGAACGATGAAATCCCTGAGATTGCATGAATGTATCGAATTTGTGATACCATCCTCATGGTGCCTGCTTCAGCCCATACAAACTCTTGTTGAGTTTACAGACCATGTGCTCTTTTCCCTCTGCACAGCAAAACCTTCAGGCTACTGCATATAGATTTCCCCATGTAGATCACCATGTAAGAATGCAGTTTTTACATCCATCTGTATGAGTTCCATGTCTTCAGATGCAACCAAGCCCAATATGGTTTGCAAAATAAAAAGCATTTGCATCCATAATGCATTTCATGCCCGCCTTCTGCGCAGGTTCTATCCCGACAACCAATGGAAGCAGCACGTTTCACTGCTTCACTCCAACGGCCCCTTCAAAGTAGAAGCCTTCCTTCAACACCGGGAACACAAAGGGTACCCCGAGTACCTCACCAAGTGGAAAGGGCACCCTCTTAAAGAAGCCAGTTGGATTTCGAAAGCAGAGGCTCACGAACATGGCAATGAAGCCTTCACCGCCTGGCTCAAGGAGAATCCCGATAATTCTTCCAATGCCCCTTAGAGTCATCACTCGCCTTATCATAGGCCTCGTAATGCCTCCACTCCTTAAATGTAATTGAGTCGAGGGTGGATCCGCATGGTAGCAAGAATAAACTAAGCAACAAAGCATTCTAGATGGGTAGACACTAACCAACTTGATAGGAAAAGTTGTGTTAAGACCCCCAAATCGTAGTGCGGCAGACACTGACAAATCTGATAGTAAAGGCTACGTTAAGACCTCGCTAATGTATCAAGTTCTAGACCGGCAAACACTGGCCAGCTTATCAGAAGAAGCTGTGCTAAGACCCCGGATGAGTCAATAAACTCTACCCTTAGATTGCAAAGGATAGAAATCCAATAAGTGGGGGTGAGTGTAAGGGCTTTGTAGCTATACCATGGCATTGCTACCAAAAACACCTCTATAGGGAGTAGTAGTGATTCTAAGCCCTACTTGGTTTCCGCTCTACATGTGAGTCCCTATACCCAGTGGTGAACCCTCATATGTGCAGCGTCACAAGGGTATAGTCCTGGGATGTGCCTATGTTGTGCCGCCTCTTTCATTCAATAATACAAGAGTATACCTTGCTCTCACATACCGTGTTACCTTTCTATGCTGTGTTGACTAAGTGAACGAAAGTCAATTGAAATCAAGTCGAATACCTTGAACGAATTCACTTTTAACCTTTGGGCACGTTGAAACCGGTTTCTTTTATCATTCAAATGTTTTTATGAGCCTGGCCTGTTGTTTGATGAGCCTGCGTAGTATTAGGTAGACTTTAACTTCCACACATCTTCATTCCAGGGGGGGCGCCATTAGAGAGAGAGAGAGAGAGAGAGAGAGAGAGAGATGAAAAAATTCTGCCCTGACTAAAAAGAATGTTGAATGCAAAGGAGAGGACTGATTGATCCATGCACACATCCCGAGGCGTTGATTTGAGCATCGGATCAAGCTGAAATGATGACAACAATACCAATAGTGACGAAGACGGAGAATATCCAACCTACTATCCACACTAGAGATAGAGGAGACTGCACAGCAACCAAGAGAGCACCTACCAAAGGGGAGAAAAAGATGATTTGCTAGCCCACCCCTCAACTATAAACAACCGAAAATCAGCTAAACTAGCCAACCAACCAAATTAGGGCCAAAAATGGCCAACTGCATCAGTCCCACTGCAATAAATGCAGTCGGAAGCACCAAAAATGCTGATGTGGCAAGCACAATGCTGACATGGCCATCATAGGACAATCACACATTGGCAAGGGCTAGAAACTGACTAGAAACACTCCTAAACCAACTGAAAGAAAAAATGCAAACTCTAGAATGAGTTGCCTCCTCCGTCAAATCATATAATAGACATGTCAAAGTTCCTAATGTCCCTGTCTAGTGTTCCCGTTTAACTCAAACTGCGGCTCACACAGGTAGGAGATGACAATGCATGACAAACATGATTGCTAACACATGTTGTATTCTTTACAAATCCCTAAAGGAAAATGGAGTAGCATCTCTATGGATTTTGTAGTAGGCTGCCCCATACAAATTGATGTCATGACGCAATCTAGGCTATTGTTGACCAATTAATGAAAATGGCTCGATTGATTCTTGCGAAGATGACTATGAAAAGCCATGAGTTGCCTAGTCTCTTTATCAAACACCTTTATAGACTTTATGATTTGCCCGATGAAATAGACAATGACTGGGATCCTAAGTTCATTGGCCATTTTTTGTGAACGGTCTTCCAAAACTGGAAATTCAATTGTCCATGTCATCCTCAGAACATCCTGAAACAAATGGACATACCGAATGGACAAAACAAACCATGGAGAATATGCTTCGTGCATATATCTCCCTTAGACAATTTGATTGGGAGTATTATCTTCCTTAGATTGAGTTTGCTTATAACAAAGCTAAGCATTCCAATATTGATTATAGCCCGTTTAAGCTTATGCACGGTTATGAGACGAAACCATTGATTGCCACAAAGCTCAGAGGGGTGAAAACGCAATCCATAGTCAACTTTCTACACAATATGTAGGAGATGTGGACGACTGCTAGGGAAAGCATTAAAACGGCCCACAATTGTGCTTCGTTTATGCTAACAACATATTTCTAGGGAGTTCCAGGAAGACATGTGGGTTTACCTTAAAAGTCCCAAAGGACTCTGCTTCAATAACTACCGGCAACTGTTGTAAATTTTTTTCAAGGTATTGTGGTCCTTTCCAGATTACCAAGAAGATAAACAATGTATCTTATTGTCAGAAGTGGTGCAGCAATGGAAGCGTAAAGAATATGCTGAAATAAATGCTGAAACACAAGACAGAAGAAAGAATGAACACAGTAGACAGATGAGAACTCAGATGTATGCTCGGGAAATGGAATCCATATCGAACACGAGACAGCAGTATACAACGGTGAGTCACTGGCTGCGTGGGCTCCTCAGCACGGCTCCTCTCTCCCAGAAGGATCTTCACTGATGGCTGAAGTACTACAGACTGTGGAGGAGGAGCCCTATAAATAGCCACAAAAGTGGGGAGCATAAAATGCAGGTCGGCCAGCATTTAATGCTGGTCGGCCAGCAATAAATGCTAAAAATACATCATAAATGGCCACAAAAATGTGCCATAAAATACTGCATAAAATGCTACATAAAATGCCCAGCCTCTGCACACAAACTCACACCATGAGCTGACTCATATCTGCTAACACCCTCTCTCAGATCATGTGTGATCTGATACAATAAAATAGTACAATGATGGAGAATCATAAACTACACAACAAAGAAACACCAAAAGGACCATGGATGTCCAAGCGGTGAGTGGCCAGCCCACCACCAAGATGCCTCGGAGAGTATTTGATGTCGATGTCGATCATACCAACACCACCTGAAAATAGAGAAGACTCATAGCAGCTCTCTGTGTAATGTCACCTATGTCACTCAGGACAGACAAAGCCAATCTGCCAAACATGTCTCTGAACATGTGACCATGGATTCCCGGCCTTTGGCCAAACCACCAAAGTGTCCCCTCATGTGAGCTCCAGACGAAAGCCTCTCGCTCTCTATCAAGAAGAACAGCTCATCATGAACCCAAAAATCAACACCAGTCTCTAGGATTTCACTGCTAGATACCGTCGATGCGTCAGGGACATCTCTTTCTGGATCCTGTGCATCTATATCAAAATATAGATGAGGCATTGCAGCCCCACCAACACCCGCTCACACTCCCTCTCTGGCATAAGAGAGTCGTGAGGGATGACCTCATCACCACCACTAGAAAGCAGCCGAGGAAGGGGCAACCAAGCCCTTCCCGCGATCCGAAGAAGAGGATCCCTTCCGCGCCTTGGACTTCCCCTTGGTCGGAGGATCGGAGTCGGAGTCTGATGAAGGAGAGGACTCATCGGTAGAGTCAGCATCCCGCTTCGTCTTCTGCTCCTTCTTCCTGGAAGCCGCTAACTTCTTGCAATCCTTCCGCAAATGTCCCTTCTTGCCACAGTGGTAACACTGGGCCTTTGACTTCTTCTTCCCGTCACCCCTCTCTGAAGCTACATAAGCCTCACCTCCATAATGTGCCGGAAGTCGCCCCTGTAATCTCAAGGATGCCTCATGCTCAAGAAGCATCGAGGTCATATGTGTAAAACTGACAGGAGTCGATGATGTCTGTGCCCGCAAAGCACTGGCCACTCCATCAAACTCCGGGGGGAGCTTGTAGAGGACCGTCCCGACAAGATGCACCTCGGGAAGAGCAGATTGCATGTGCCGAAGCTGGTCCTGTACCTGCGTAACACGAAGAAGAAAAGACTGAATAGTATCTTTCGGCTCAAACTTCATCTGCTGGAGCTGGCCATAAAGTGTGACGGCCCGCATGGTGGAAGGTGCCTCGTACATCTGCTGCAACTTCTACCATACTTCAGGAGACGTCCTACAGGAGGTAACCGCCGGTAAGACCGCTTTAGAAATACACCGAAGCAACGCCGAGTAAGCACGGGCATCGTCCGAGTCCCATGTGAGCACCGCTTCCTCATGGTTGTCCTCATCAAAGTCTTCAGGAAGAGGAAAAGGACGGAGAGGTCAAGCAAGAGCTCCACAAACGATGTACCATAGCCGCTTCTGCACAAACCAAGCTTTCATGATAGCACTCCATGTGAGATAATCAGGTCCATGTAACTTATCTTCACTTGAGGTGCACGGAGGGGCCATCTGGAGGAGGCAGAAAAGAAAAGTAGAAGAAAAGAAGGTCGTTTGGAGAGTGAGCACAGCCAAAACGCAACCAAAAACACCAAAAATAGTGAGTTCACATGCAATATAACCCAAAGGCTGACCAGAATAAGCCAAAAGCTGCTGCACAAAGTGAAAAAATCAGTCAAAAACTGCCAAAAACGGCCTGAATAATTAGAAAAACAGGCAAAAATAATGCTGTAAACAGCAAAACGCAGGTTGCAAACTGAATAAACAGGGGCTAAAGACTGTTGCCAGCAGTTTGATGAAGGAAACACGGGCAGCAAAGAGTGGAACAGCAGTAAACGCAAATCTGTCCAGAAAAACGCAAAACGCAAATGCTGAAACACTGTCGCCAGCAGCAAATCAGCAGTCGCCAGCAGGAAGGACAGCCGCCTGATCAGCAAGAAGGGTGTAAATCCTGAAATCAGCAAGAAAACACAGCACAAATAGGTTGCAGCCTGAAATCTGATACCATGTCAGAAGTGGTGCAGCAATGGAAGCGTAAAGAATATGCTGAAATAAATGCTGAAACACAAGACAGAAGATAGAATGAACACAGTAGACAGATGAGAACTCAGATGTATGCTCGGGAAATGGAATCCATATCGAACAGGAGACAGCAGTATACAACGGTGAGTCACTGGCTGCGTGGGCTCCTCAGCACCGGCTCCTCTCTCCCAGAAGGATCTCCACTGATGGCTGAAGTACTACAGACTGTGGAGGAGGAGCCCTATAAATAGCCACAAAAGTGGGGAGCATAAAATGCAGGTCGGCCAGCATTTAATGCTGGTCGGCCAGCAATAAATGCTAAAAATACATCATAAATGGCCACAAAAATGTGCCATAAAATACTGCATAAAATGCTACATAAAATGCCCAGCCTCTGCACACAGACTCACACCATGAGCTGACTCATATCTGCTAACACTTATAAGTTGGACTTATCTTCATAAATCCAAGTTCACCCTGTGTTCCAGGTGAGTCATTTGAAAGAAGAACGGGGACAAGGTGAGATGATTGTCCCGATTGAGAAAGTCCCATGACTTGAGGATACTACTCATTATGTTCAACTTCAACCTAAATTGATTCTTGACCATAGGACTAAACGATCCCATCGGACCGTTTATCCTGAGTATTTGGTCAAGTGGAAAGGCCACCCAAAGGCGAAGGCTACTTGGGAGTTGGTATATTCATTGAAGGGTCGTTTTCCTCGCTTCATCGTGGAGGATATTGCTGAGGACAGCAATCATTCATAAGGGGGGAAGTATTATGTCCCTAGACATACGGATGGGCCCTAGTAGCATTGATCACAGTTATTACGAAATGACTTAGTGCCAATGCACTTAGGACACTTTGGGGTTGGGGCACCTGAGTCCTATTTATAGGACTCAAGGCCCTATTGTGCACATTCATTGTGTGATCACCACTTTTGGACTCTTGGCCCATTGATTGATGCATCCATACACCGAGATGGTGTGGGCTAGTGGTATGGAATGCCAACCCTTGGGATGTGGTCGTGGCCCAAAGTGCTGCTAGCTCCCAAGCTCGAGGTAGAGCCCATTTGGCTTTACGGCTAGGAGGTGAGCTTGATAAGTTTGCCTTGCATTGTGTCTCCTATGTAGGATGGATTCTATGAAGACGTTTCAGCATCTTTATATCCCAACACGGGTATAGTTTTGAGTTGATTTTAGAGTTTTCCATGGCCGAGTATCGGCCTATTTTTTGCCCCATGGACCCTAGAGTACAAGCTTTTGGCAACCAATGATCCCCTTCCAAATGCTACTTGGTACAGGTGCATTCTTGGCTCATTGACATGGCTAATTCACACTCGGCTGGATATTCCTTTGCAATGGCATTGTTGTCTTCTTTTGTAAAGCCTGCTACTCAAGCTCACTAGAGAGCCGCTTTGCATGTTCTGCACTATCTACAAGGGTTTCAATCCTACAGGATCATGTACGGAGAGGGTGCCACTCTTTCTAGATGGAGTGACTGAAATTAAACACGTGATGTGGATTCAAGACAATTCGCAACAGGTTATGCTTTCTCCCTTGGATCAGGAGCTATCTCGTGGAGTAGTAAGAAGCGGCCTACTATGGTAATTTCTTCTACAAAGGCCATGTACCATGCCCTTTGTTCCAAAGCTATGAAGGTAGAACACACTTGTAAATACCCCCATCTCTCTCTCTCTCTCTCTCTCTCTCTCTCCCCCCCTTCTAGCAATATATTCTCTCCCTCTCTAATTTCAAATTCGAATTTCAAGCTCAACTTTCAAGCTCTCTATTCTCAAAGTCTCTCTCCTCAAGCTCTCTAAACCCACTCCCTTAAGCTCTCCTTTGCCATATCTCCACCCTATCTCCACTTTCAAGCTCTCCATCGATCATCATCTCTATCCTCAAGCTCTCAATATGTGAACTCTTGGTATAAAGTCTCTTAAAGTGTATTATTTTGAGTCTCAACATTAAGTATAGGCATTAAAATTATTTGTACAAATTTTTTTCATCAGATGTATATCCAAGATTTTTTAGTTTGATTAGTGTTGTACAAGTATCGAATGGTACTCATCGAACGCCATCAAACACAACAACCCTGCCTAAGATATCAATTGGTGACAAAGGCAAAAGTTGTAATAAGTTGTGCTTGGCACATACTAGGTAATACCCAGTATCAGATTTTGGCCTAGACCAATTTATTGGCCAACAATATCAGTGGGCGACAATAAAGACTAGGCATTAATTAATTAATTAGTGTTGGTCTAAGGGCTAATAATTGCTCACGAATACTTGGGAGAAAATTAGGCATAGTCACTTTAATTATTGATTGGTGGAATTATTTCTCTGAGCAAGAAATAAAGATTAAATTAATTTTCATTTCGCTCCACATTGCTAGAAAATGGATTAGGAAGGTTGCCACTTGGAAAAACTTGCCCATGCAAGTAAGAAGAGGCTAGTTCAAGGCTGGAAGAGAGAGAAGAAAGTCATTCTGACATCCACCAGTTCAAGGAGAGGCTGAGAGCTCAGGTTGCCAACTAATCTATACCAATTGACCCACCAAAAGGAGCCCCAAGACCAAGAGACAACAGCCCAAGCCCTTACAAAGACAAGCAACAACATATAGGAGGGGGTAGCAACATTTCAAGAGCTCCCAAGCTATAGGCGACAACTTCCATGATTGTTCTAGCCTCTTTTTATGATGAAACTCTTAAAATACCTCTCTACAGCATTCTCTCTCATCCTCCAACCATTCCTCAAGTTTCCTCGACAAATTCTAGCATTTAAGCCATTAGAGGTGGAGGTTTTGATTAATCTCTACTATAAACCCTAATTTATAACCAAAATTAGGGTTTGACAGCCACCTTGGAAAGCATGCTTAGAATTAAGGGCCTAGTACTTGAATTCCAACAGCCGAAAAAGAAGGATTTCAAGGAGATTCAAGAGGCCAACCAGCCAATATTGAATTTGGGGCTGAATTTGTCTCTCAAGAAGCAGGATGAAGACCAACCCCTAAGCAAGCCAAGGGGCAAATTGATTTGAAGGTTGCTGACCATTTATGACAACAAGGGGCTATTAGATGGCAAAGGAAATCAAAGGAATCTCAATTGCACTTCATCCAATTGCAATTCAAGCTAAAAAAATACCACAAGAGGCACCAGATTTGGGGCCAACAGGCTGTCCATTGTCCAAGATTAAAGTGGTAAAGTGTGCATTTCAATTTATGTGATTTAATCACTTGCTATAATTATTGATTGATCAAGTTACTACCACTGTCTCCGAGAAGGAAGGCTGGTTTCATGGTTCCATTGCTAGGATATCATCAATTCCCTTGACTTCGTGCCCCAAGGCACTTGATTGAAGGTTAGAAGTTTTGCTCTAGTGCTCAAATTATGTTTAGCTAAGCAATTACAGCAAGTATGTCTTCTTATAGTGAGATGGGATCAAGTAGTGATGACGCATCTCATTCTGAAAATACACATAATGAAGAGGGAAATGCAATGCCTAATCTTGGAACAACCTTAGAGCATGGAGAGCAAGGGGAAAATGTGGTTGTTGACCAAGAACCGGGTCCTTCTAAGACACAAGATGCTAATGACCAGCAAGGGGGTGAAGAGTATGATGACCGGTGCAAGGCTTGATTGAAGGCAACAGTTGACATGTTTGTTCAATTGCCCAAAGATCCTCAATTTGAGAGATTTTTAAATTCTCCCAAAAAGGACAGCAAGGGCAAGAAAAAGATGCCATCTTCCAAGGCATTGGGCAACAAGAAGCTCTAAAAGAACAACCACCAGAATCTAAAGATATACCAAAGGTTGATGATGAGAAAAAGCAAATAGTACCAGTGGGATTAGATATGCAAATGCATGGCCATCCTGGTAGTACCAATCTGATGGGTTTTGGACAGCTGAGCATACATACAATTATGGGGTAACCAGGACACTTTGGTGGTGGCACCATTTTTTATGCCATGGTGGATCAAGGACCACAAAGGGAAATATATGGCACAACTCTTTATTGTATGCAGCAACAAATGCATGGTGTGCAAGGCCAATGTATCCAAGAATGGCTGGTAATATGTATAGCCCCATGTATGGCAGCATTGTACAATGCCTAGGGCATAAAGTGGCATGTATGGTAATGCATCTACACCCCTTGGTGCTTATGGGCTCAAAGAACGAGTGTCGGTCATGATGCAAATACAGCAAATGCATCCTTTTTGAAACAACAAGGAAAGGGTTGGAAAACAATTGCACAATGTAGGGAATTAAGGGTTGCAAATAAATGCTTTGTTCGTGAGCAGGAAGGTCACATGGCTAAGGACTGTCCCAATAGGCAGCAAGCCACGAAATCAAAATATTAGGGAGATTCCAAGAGAAAAAAGCCCAAAACGTCCGTTGGTTTGGTGCCAAATGTTATTAGTGATCAGCCCAATGATGATGCTATTGAGTTATCCAAAGCATGGAATAAAATCAAAGATCAGCATGCATTAATCTTCTTTATTAATAATGGGACACAAGCCAACTTTATCTCCACAAACATAACAGCCCATCTAGTCATCAGAGAGAGGATGGGATGGACCCATGGGAAAAGTTGGAATGGCATGAAAGGACCATGCAAAGCCTATCATACCACTCATTGGGAAGCTTTGCTTGTTGCAAATTCAGGGATATGTGGACAATGAGGAGTTTTTCATTGCACTCCTTGAGAGTTGTGATATCTTGCTCGGTATGCCTAGGTATCATCATGTGCATGCACTGATTGATTCACATGCTAAAGTGATCAATATTCAGCATAAGAGCAAGGCCTACCCCTTGGATGTAGAATTGAAAGGGGAATCTATCCTTGTTGTATCGGCTGCTACCATTTCTAAAGTAATGAAAAATTACCTTTCAATGTACTTGGTTTTCACTAAGGTTGATGATGAAAATGTCGAGAACGTGTCTAAGTTAAAGAAGAATCACATGTCATTTCTGCAAATGTATGCTGATTGCTTTTCTCAATCATTATCGGGGCAGCTATCACTTCAAAGGCTAGAAGATCATAACATGGATCTCATCGCTAGAAGTAGCCCTCCTAATGAGCCACCTTACAAGGTAAGTACAGACCAGTAAGAGGAGATAATGAGTCAAGTGAATGTGTTATTGGAAAAAGGGCTGATTGAACCCAACTCCTCTCCCTTTTGTTATCCAGTGCTTCTGATTCAAAAAAAGGATGAACCATGGTGTATGTGCATTGAATATAGTGCCTTGAATAAAATCACAATAAAAAATCGGTTGCAAATCCATCGGATCGATGATGTTAACAATGGATTGCAAGGGGCTGCCATATTCAACTGTATGGATTTGAAAAGTGGGTATCATTAGATTTGCATTAGACCAGAGAATGTACCTAAGACAGCTTTCAAATCATCTTTTGGATTGTATGAGTTTCTTATCATGCCTTTTGAACTTATGAATGCTCTTGCCACATTTAATCGGATGATGGATCGCATCTTCATGCCACAAAGGGTGTCAAGAAATGACTGAGCAACCATAGAGACAGTAGGGTTTGCAAGTAGAAACACAATGTGTATACAGCAAACACTGAGAAGAGAGGAGAAACTCACATGAACAAGTTGATGAAGAATTAAAATAATGAAGTGAATCTGATACAAGGGTGCCATAGCACAAAAGATACCCTAAAGCAAGGAGACTATTGAAGAAGCCTCTGAGTCTGCAAACGCAAGGGTGATGAGATGTTGCCTAGAGCAGGGAGACTACTGCCGAAGAGAAGCCTCTGAATCTACAATGCAAAAATTAAGAGTGGCTAATAAAGGTGACCTCCCAAACAACCCAATACAAATGCTAGATGCCACCTAAGACAAGTGCATTGTCGCCTGAAGAAAGGGATACTAGAAACTGCCAAACACAAGGATGAATAGCCTCTGATGATGAAAACGCCAACTGAATGAGTGACGCCTGATGGAGGATGGAGTAGCTAGGAAGCAAACACAAGCACTAGCTGCCTCAGAAAACTGACACAAAGCTGATGATGAAGACGCCAACTGCAGAAGATACCTCCAGGTTTCCAAACGCAAGGTGAGGAATGATGCCTGATAGGTGGAAGATGACGCCACGTAGATGGAAACTGACCCCAAGTGAGTATAGACTTCAAACACAAGGTGTAGCAACACACAAGAACTGTCACCAATATGAAAGGGAAGCACTAGTTGAGGACAAGGAAGGTTGCCATCAAAACGCATCACAAATGATGGAGGTTGGCGCTTGGCAACACACGATGACAATGATGGAAGGAGAGAGAGAGAGAGAGAGAGAGAGAGAGAGAGAGAGAATGGGTAATTAACGGAATGAATCAGTGGAGTGGTGGATGAATGAGGGGTGCCGAATATATAGGCACAAACAGTCTTGAGTCCCACTGAAGTCTCCCGACTGGCACTCCGACTCTCTCGGAAGACCCTAAAAAGCCTTTTTGGGGATGGAAATGGAAATTAACAAGGGAAATTGTGCCGAATGATGTGGTTTCTCAACATAAGGGATTTGCAGAAACTTTCTTTGACGACATGATTGCCTACTCAAAAAATGAGACAAAGCATAAAAAGCATTTGGAGATTGTGTCCAATGAGTTCCACACGCACAAGCTAGTTATAAATGACAAGAAGAGAGAGTTTGCCTTGCATGAGATCCACTTTTTGGGACACATTTTTCGGCTAATGGCATTCATATGGATCCTACAAAGGTTGAGACAATACATTCATGGTCACCTTTAAAGAATGTGTATAAGATCCACAATTTCTTAGGTGTATGCTTCTATTATAGGAAGTATGTGCCCAGTTTTACTAAAA
This sequence comes from Lygodium microphyllum, assembly GCF_053477565.2. NCBI lineage: Eukaryota > Viridiplantae > Streptophyta > Polypodiopsida > Schizaeales > Lygodiaceae > Lygodium > Lygodium microphyllum. The sequence goes on along the minus strand of NC_141162.1, from coordinate 23,359,848 downwards.
TGGTATCTCCACTACATGCTTTACAAAAAAAGAGTGATTTTTAAGTAGATAGCAATTGCAATTTTAGCATTTGAGAAGCTAAAAGAAAATATGACTTCAGAACCTGTGCTTGTGTTGATGACTGATCTAAGGAAGTTTCAAGTCATTTGTTGTTCAGTGTAATACATGTGGAAAAATGTAGAGCAATTTGTCAAAATATGCATCGTATGTCAAAGAGTAAAGTATAATAGCCAAAAGATGCCAAGTTTATTGCAACCCTTAAGAAACCAGTCTTCCTTCTTGGAAAGGGCAGTAATTCCCTATTTAAGCACTTAACTACAGCGATCAGCAAATGAATATAACTTGAAATGCACAAATTACCTTAATAATCTCGAACATTAGACACCCTCTTGGCCCAAAAACTAGTGCCCCTTCTGGTATTTCTTTAACTTGACTGCTAATGGAATGAGTACAAGCTAAGATTCACAATCTCCTTTGCTATTCCAAAAGCCTCTTTTCTGTAGCAATAATCGACAATCAATTCGGGCCAATTGCCCCTTGATTTTTCACATAAGACTTGCACTAATGGAACCACCAACTGGCCAAATGCTGCCCCAAATTACAATGAATGGCCTAGCATCTGAATTCCCTGACAATTACACAAATTTCAGGTGTTGAATTCAATGTACGATGCCTTCACCAATTGGCACGGGTCCCGAGGTGACTGTCAAACCCTAATTTCTATAAAAATTTAGGGTTTACAATAGAAATCTCTCTTCTGTCCACCAAATTTGGCTAAGATCTGCTCAAAATGGTTGAGAGCTCTCTCCTCTCCTCTCCCAACCTCCACCATGCTTAAATGAGGCTCCAACAATATTTAATAGCCTTTCCCTCGCTTACATGGGCAAGTTTGGCCAAGTGGCAACCCCTTGAATACATTTTAGCAACTTTCAGTCAATTAAATTAATTTTCATAGTATATATTCTGAAATTTAATTTTATAATTAATTTTTTCTCAAAAAATTAACTATACCCACCAACAATCAAATTGGATAAGCTAATCTATCATCAAAGTATTCTTGCGCATTTATTAGCCCTTGAACTAGTATTAATTAATTAATAAATATCTACTTCCTAATGTCACCACTAAACATTAATAGCTAATAAAATATTTTGAGACAAAATCTATCACCAAGCACCACCTATTACCTCACTAATATAACTCATTATACAACTTTTGCCTTTGACATCCACCACTGACATCTTAGTATCCTCGGCCCATCATTGTAAAATAACTAACTTGCACATCACATGTGCACCTCACATTTGCACATTTGATTAACATTTAAGCTACTGCTAAGCAAAGTATCAAAATTTCACGTCCTCATGACACTTGGCCCATCTAAATATTACTTGAGGATCTATATTGGATTATCAAGAAGACTATAAAGTCACTTTTCTAATAATAACCTTGGGTCATTTATAATTTCCCTAAACGTGGTAAGAAACCTCTTTGGTTGTTTTGTTGAGGTCAAGAGGATGATGAAGATTATCTAAGATATAATTTCAATGATTCCCAAGTTTGGTGGGTTTCCGAAGGTCTATTGCAATCCTGATTTGCATGCAATTGGAGAAGATTCGATTTGAGCTTCCTTGATTGTGTAAAACAAGGGGAAATTCGATTTTATGGTTGTTGGTTACAAAGAATGCCAAGATACTCCAAATATTACACAAGAATTGCATGATTGCTATCAGAAGTGGATGCAATGATGGAAGTATAGAAGATTGCTATAATAGACTGCACAATACAAAAGGAGAGAAAACAAAAGAACAAAGAAACACTGCAATGAGAGAACTCAGAGATATGCTCAAGAAATGGAATCCATATACCAAACACCAGACAGTCGTGCACAAAAGTGAGTCACCGGCTATGTGGGTACTAGCATTGGCTCCCTCTCTCCAATAGGACCTACACTAAGAATTTGCAAGTGGATGATGATACAAACTAAGGAGGAGGGAGTTGAACATATAGGCATAAAATAATGCCAAGAAATAAACAGGTTGACCAGCATCATAATACAGTTGGCCGGCAATAAATCCCCCAAATCATCAAAATGATGAGCATAAAAAATACCTAAAATAGTCTGCAATAAGCAAGAACAAGAAGATTTTGATGCTCAATTCATTGCAACAACGGGTAATTCCTGATCAGACCCAAACAGAGGTGCTCCACAGCTACTCATGGGATTTGGGATTGAACGCTAAGTTTTTTGGGCCAATGTTGTGTCATGGGGACTGGTATTTTTAACTCAATAATTTGGCATAATTAAGTTGTGCATATGTGAAGTGCAAGTTATTCTAGGCATGGCAACAATGTAAAAACCCAAGTTGTGCACTGGCAGACATAAACAAAAGTTGTTACAAGTTATGTTGGACAGATTACGGTTAGAGAATGTTACAACTTCTAATGCTGAGACTACGGTTAGAGAATGTTAGAAAGACTTTCAAGTTCAAAGGGCTTAGCACATTAAATATGGGTGTCCAATGACCAATTTATGGGCCGGGACAAGAGGATCTCCATGATAGCAATACTTACAAGATCATTCATAATTGACCGTTGTTCTACTTCCTCGGAGATCGCATCAATCTGCATCCATCAAAAACCACGTCAGTAGCAGAAATTGAGCATGAAAAGCTATGACTGTAGACTATTTTATGTATGAAAGAAGTCATTTAGGCTCACATCATTTGAAATTACAACTCGCCGTGTCACAGCCCAACCAATTGAGTGAAGCTTCTTATTTAGAAAGGGTCCTAGCTGATCTTCTACTTCTCCTCTCCTGCAGGATAAAAAGAAATAAGTTTCAAAAACCAAAAAGAATTACTGATCATACAGGAAAAGAAAGGAATAGAATGAAATATTACATACAGGATCTCATCACCAACAACAAGAATTGAGGCAGCAAACAAACTATTTGCACAAGGTACCAGCCCAACATCACCATTAGAGGTCACACTCATCTTTCTTTCCATCGTACTTTGTCGTTTGAGCCGCCCAGCCCTTTCAAGCCTTCCATCCCGCAACATGTATGCTGGTCTAAACTTGCCAGAATAATATGGCGGCTGCTCACTAGGGCTTAGACATCCCTCGATGCACAGAGCTCCGTTTGGAACAGTGTCATGTATACTGCCTATTGATGTATACCTTGATATCATGTATCAAGATTAGATAAGTAGCACTGTGATGGGCACTTGCAGACATGACAGGCATGCAGCTGATGTGATTAACTAGCTTACCCTTGGTCATAAAGCTTGCAGTAAGGAACCTGACATGCCAGCAGAAAAGCCCATACATCCCTGCAAATCATGTCATGAAATGAGCTCTTTTAATATCCTTAACCTACATGTTTTGACTGAGTTTCACAACATTAATTGCCTGTCAACTGTTACAAAACCTATTACAATTGCTGCATTTACATCACAGGCCTGTATCACATTTACTACCTGTATGACCAGTCTAGTATCGGATTGACTCGCATGAATGGTGGCCAACCGGTAGAGCTTGGAGAAAACTGTTCTTGACCCACCTATAATGATTTTGGAGAGAAGAAATAATGCACAAATATTCATAATCACGATAAAATTCCAAGCAGTCGAATGTGCTGGTATAGAAAAAAATCCAACTTACAGCATTGGGATCACCAATGCGGGTGCCCAAAAATATAGCTTTTGTAGGTTTCTCTTTCAGCAAAGCCTCTATTCCTGACTTGAAGTCAAGCCGGATTATCTCCATCTCCAAATCATACCTGCCGAAAAGAATGCAGTCTGCTGTAAGGGCAGAAGAGATAGAAACACAGAAATTAAAAATAAGTGCTTACAACATGGCTCTGTGACAATAACTGTTTTGCTGTTTCATGAGTGAAAGAATCAATTTCAGGGAAAGCATCTGGACTCTCAA